>NC_079194.1:55633497-55738497 GCF_029499605.1 Hyla sarda
AGTCACAGCACAGCTTTCATTCTTAAACAGTTTTTTTTATTTTTTTTTTATTTAATAAAAGCTGCATTGTGATTGGTTGTTATGGGCAACCAAGACAGTCTTTATATTAGGCAGCTTTTTTTTTTTTTTTTTTTGGGCTGTGCTGTGATTGGTTGGGCAACAAAGCCAGTGTATCTGACCGTTTTTTTTTATTATTATTATTATTTTTTTTTTTACAAATCTTTCACTTTTATTACCTAGCAGTAAACTACACAGAAATTTAAATCAAAGTGAAAGATTTATAAAATAAAAAAAAATAAAATAAAAAACTGTCAGATAAACTGACTTTGTTGCCCAACCAATCACAGCACAGCACTTCCATTTTAAAACAGTTTTTGAAAATGAAAGCTGCACTTTGGTTGCTATGGGCAACAAAAACAACAACATTTCTGTTAGGCAGTTTTTTTTTTTTGTTTTTTTTAAATAAACCTTTCACTTAGACATTTTAAATTTGTGTACAGTTTATTGTTACGTAATAGGTAATAGAGCCTATGGGGGAGATTTATCAAAACCTGTGGTTCAGTTGCCTATAGCAACCAATCAGATTGCTTCTTTCATTTTTAAATAGGCCTTTGAAAAATGAAAGGAGCAATCTGATTGGTTGTTATGGGCAACTGGACCAGGCTTCCTCTACCTTGTTTTCAATAAATCTCCACTTAGGTCTACAAACTGCTATTGCAGAACTACAACTCCCAGCATGCCCGGACAGCCAACGGCTGTCCGGGCATGCTGGGAGTTGTAGTTATGCAACAGCTGGAGGTCCACAGTTTGAAGACCACTGTAACAGAGTATTAATAAGGGGTCATGTCACGAGTGGAACCCCCACATTTGTTTTTTTTGGGTGGCTGCCGTGATGTATATGGCATTCTGGGTGTCTCTTATGTCAGAAATCGTGACATGGGCCCCTCATTTCTTCCCCCCATCCACCATCTCGCGAGCCCCCGCCGCCACCACATGATCTGGTTTAAAGAAGCCTTAAAACCAATTCAGAATCTGTTTCCCGTGCATTAACAGATGCTTCCTGACATCTTCCTATATCGCGGTTCCCATATAGCCCCCGCCTATATAGAGATGAATTTAACACGGCAGCAGGATTCGCTGTATGCACAGACTGCTGGGGGTGACAGATACTTTACATATGCAGAAAGGAAGCCGTACGTGAAGACTCTGTATGCAGGAGACGATACATTTCAGATTCCGTTATTTGTGACAGGAAACAATACAAATCGTAAATAGTCTTCAAAATTCTAGATGCTAAAAATTCTGCTGGATTCTCTGATATATCGATTCCTGGGAAAGTAGAGTGTCAGCTAGTAGGTCACCATCCCACATGTAGAAATAGTGGAATTCGATGAGAGGTGTAATGTTTTATAACAGGGCCTTACCTCTGGCACCTTTAGGCCCACTCAGGTATCAGGGCCTAGATTACTCCTTACTAGCGAATCCCTGCAATTATATACATATACATATATACATATTCCACCACAATTAAAGTGAATCCGACAGCCGGTTTACACGCACTAAACCCAATACAGGGGGTTATAGTGCGGGGGAAACGGATTAAAATGAGGTAAAACTTACACGGATCCGCAGTCCGGTTCCCAAGATAGACCTGTTATTAGATGGCATTGCTAAAATGTTAAACATCGCCTCAGTGGATGCTAATAAGGGGTCTATCTCTGGAATTGGACCACAAATTTGGGTAAGTTGTACCCCATTTTAATCTGGTTCACCCGCACTGTAACCCCATGTATTGGGTTAAGTGCAGGTGAACCGATTTTTAGTTCCCCTTTAAGTGGAATTAGTGGCTTATGTCCTCCTCAGGCAGTGTCGACTGCTCCTCAGACATGGTCGAAGGCTGTTTTCTCTCTGAGGGAATTGTTAGACCCTCTGCTTGCTCGGAACCTGTTAACATATTTGTGTGGCTCAGATCCCCTCCCCTTTGACCAACAGAAAGTGGAAGTATATTTATGTGACATTTCTGCCACTCCCCTTAAATTGCCAATCCTAGGCCTTGTAGGCCTATTGGTAAATATGCCACTAAAAAGGACCCATAGGCTGGATCCATGGTCTCTAAACTGTGGCCCTCCAGCTACTGCAAAATTGTCCGGGCATGCCGGGAGTTGAAGTTTGGCAGTAGCTGGAGGGCCACAGTTTGGAGACCACTATCCTATAAATAGCAGTTACAGGTCTATTATCCTACCCATAGCCACAGTTGGGGCTAGATGAAAACGGTCATGATAGTCATATGAGTTGTCAACTTAATTTCTCAGAAACAAATTTAACTAAGACACGTATTAGAATTAGGATTTTAGAAAATAAAAAAAATGTAAAATTTAAATTTGGGCTTTTTACAAGAATAACTATCAACATGAATGCTCTACCATGGCTGTTATCGGTGCCATCTCCCTCCACCTTAATATCCAATGTATTAGCTGAGTATCCAGCGTTGCCCGGTTTTTCCTTTCTAATCCTTGTTGGGGAGGAAAATCAACAAAGGAGGATGTTTTTGACTTCATATCCCATCCTCATTTATTGTTTTTATATCCCAACCCCATATCTCGTCCCCACATAACCTGTCCTCATATCCCAACCTCATATCCCGTCCTCATATCCCGTCCTCATATCCCATCCTCATATCCCGTCTTCATATCTCATTCTCATATCCTGACCCACATCCCGACCTCATATTCCGTCCTCATATCCCGTTCTCATATGCCATCCTCATGTCCCGACCTCATATCCTGACCTCATATCCCAACCTCATATCCCAACCTTATATCCCAACCTCATATCCCGTCCTTATGTCCCATCCTCATAGCCTGTCCTCAGGTGGGACTGATTTGTAATGAAGATATTGTAAGTGTTACGCCGAGCGCTCCGGGTCCCTGCTCCTCCCCGGAGCGCTCACGGCGCCTCTCTCCCTGCAGCGCCCCGGTCAGACCCGCTGACCGGGAGCGCTGCACTGACATTGCCGGCAGGGATGCGATTCGCACAGCGGGACACGCCCGCTCGCGAATCGCATCCCAAGTCACTTACCCGTCCCGGTCCCCGGCTGTCATGTGCTGGCGCGCGCGGCTCCGCTCTCTAGGGCGCGCGCGCGCCAGCTCTCTGAGACTTAAAGGGCCAGTGCACCAATGATTGGTGCCTGGCCCAATTAGCCTAATTGGCTTCCACCTGCTCCCTGGCTATATCACCTCACTTCCCCTGCACTCCCTTGCCGGATCTTGTTGCCTTGTGCCAGTGAAAGCGTTTAGTGTTGTCCAAGCCTGTGTTACCTGATCTCCTGCTATCCATATTGACTACGAACCTTGCCGCCTGCCCCGACCTTCTGCTACGTCTGACCTTGCCTCTGCCTAGTCCTTCTGTCCCACGCCTTCTCAGCAGTCAGCGAGGTTGAGCCGTTGCTAGTGGATACGACCTGGTTGCTACCGCCGCAGCAAGACCATCCCGCTTTGCGGCGGGCTCTGGTGAACACCAGTAGCCACTTAGAACCGGTCCACCAGCACGGTCCACGCCAATCCCTCGCTGACACAGTGGATCCACAACCTGTAAGCCGAATCGTGACAGTAAGCTGAAAATAGAAGGGGACTTAACTTTGTGGGACTGGGCGTGATTTGCCAGCCAGACCGATGCACAAAAAGGGTAGATGATAAAAGGAGTGGGGCTTAACAGGGGGCATGTCTTTGTGGTATTGGGTGTGGCTTGCAAGCCAGATTGAGACATTCACCAGGAGATGCAGAGCAAAGTCCCATTTACTTTTATGGGACTTGAAACTAAAACCCATCTATTACATAAGGGTGTAGGTAAGGCTTATTTTAACTATCATATCTTTTTATTTGACATATAAGTAATATGTGTACCAGGTATTATTGAAATATCTAGAGCCGTACAGAAGTTATGTGGGAACATGCATTTGGCATTGATTTGCACTGGACTTTAAACAAAAACCCTGACCCTCACAAATGGGGGTAGTTAAGGGTTAAATTAACTATCCTATATTTTTAGTGGACAAGTTACATGTGACCAAGTATTATCGAAATATCTCCAGCCGTTTGGAAGTTATGCAGTAACATATATTTCCCATTGACTTGTATGGGACTTTAAACAAAAACCCCGACCCTGGCAAATGGGGGTGAGTAAGGGTTAAATTACCTATCATATGTTTGTTGTTGACATATAAGTAACAGGTGTGCCAAGTTTCATGTTAATATCTTTATCGGTTTAGACGTGATGCTGGAACATACATTCACACACTGAGTTTTATATATATACTAGCTGAGTACCTGGCATTGCCCGATTTTTCTTTCCTAATCCTTGTTGTGGAGTAAAATCAACAAAGGAAGCTTTTGACTTCATATCCCGTCCCCATATATTGTTGTCATATCCCAACCCCATATCCCGACCTCCTATCCTGACCTCCTATCTCGACCTCCTATCTCGACCTCCTATCCCATCCTCCTATCCCATCATCCTATCCCGACCTCCTATCCCGACCTCCTATCCCGTCCTCCTATCCCATCATCCTATCCCGACCTCCTATCCCGACCTCCTATCCCGGTCCTCCTATCCTGTCCTCCTTTCCCATCCTCCTTTCCCGTCCTCATATCTCGACCTCCTATAAAGACCTCCTATCCTGTCCTCATATCCCGTCCTCCTATCCTGTCCTCATATCCCGTCCTCCTATCCCGACATCCTACCTGACCTCCTATCCCGACCTCCTATCCCGTCCTCCCATGTCGTCCTCATATCCCGACCCGTAATATGTGTACCAGTTATTGAAATATCTCCAGCCGTACGGAAATTATATGGGAACATACATTTCACATTGATTTGCATTGGACTTTAAACAAAAACCCGACCCTCACAAATGGGGGTAGTTAAGGGTTAAATTAACTATCCTATATTTTAAGTGGACATATAAGTAACATGTGACCAAGTATTATCGAAATATCTCCAGCCATTTGGAAGTTATGTAGTAACATATATTTCCCATTGACTTGCATGGGGCTTTAAACATAAGCCCCGCCCCTGGCAAATGGGGGTGAGTAAGGGTTAAATCACCTATCCTATGTTTGTTGTTGACATATAAGTAACATGTGACCAAGTTTAATGTTAATATCTTTAGCCGTTTGAAAGTTTTTGTGGAACATACACACACACACATACATACATACATACATACATACATACATACACACATACATACATACATACATACATACACACATACACACACACTTATATATACACACACACATACACACACACATACATACATACATACACACATACATACATACATACATACACACATACTTATATATACACACACACACATACACACACACACACATACATACATACATACATACATACACACATACATACATACATACACACATACATACATATATACATACACACATACATACATATATATACACACACACACACACATACACACACACACACATACATACATACATACATACATACATACACACATACATACATACATACACACATACATACATATATACATACACACATACATACATATATATACACACACACACACACACACATACACACACACACACATTGAGTTTCATATATATAGATTTTCCCGGTAGCTTATAGGACTGGACAGGTATAGTGGCTTATTTTACTGCAATGACTCTTTTTTTTTCTTTTCTTTATCACTCTTGATTGATTATTTGCTGTAGTGTATAATTTTATATCAAGAATGGAGATTGTCTCCTCAGGGAATATCAGGGAACCGGGAAAATCTATATATATGAAACTCAATGTGTGTGTGTGTGTATGTGTGTGTGTGTGTGTGTGTATATATATGTATGTATGTGTGTATGTATATATGTATGTATGTGTGTATGTATGTATGTATGTGTGTATGTATGTATGTATGTATGTATGTATGTGTGTGTGTGTGTATGTGTGTGTGTGTGTGTATATATATGTATGTATGTGTGTATGTATATATGTATGTATGTGTGTATGTATGTATGTATGTGTGTATGTATGTATGTATGTATGTGTGTGTGTATGTGTGTGTGTGTATATATAAGTATGTGTGTATGTATGTATGTATGTATGTGTGTATGTATGTATGTATGTGTGTGTGTATGTGTGTGTGTATATATAAGTGTGTGTGTATGTGTGTATGTATGTATGTATGTATGTGTGTATGTATGTATGTATGTATGTATGTATGTGTGTGTGTGTATGTTCCACAAAAACTTTCAAACGGCTAAAGATATTAACATTAAACTTGGTCACATGTTACTTATATGTCAACAACAAACATAGGATAGGTGATTTAACCCTTACTCACCCCCATTTGCCAGGGGCGGGGCTTATGTTTAAAGCCCCATGCAAGTCAATGGGAAATATATGTTACTACATAACTTCCAAATGGCTGGAGATATTTCGATATATATATATTTTTTTTTTTATGCCAGAGATGTCAATGTTACGAAAAATAACCAATGTGTCACCAAATATTCAATTGGTTTAAGGCCTGGACTACACTGTGACTTTCGAATTGATTTTAACTATCGAGCCGCTGTCTAAAAGCAAGACACTACTGAGTCTATGCAATCCGCAGGACCTAATATTGTGCCAAGAGACATTTTTTGACAGGCATATGGATGAGCATTTGCAGCAGGTTGTTGTAGCTTTCATCTTTTGTATTGTATGTCTTGTATAGTATTGTATTGTACTGTGGATTTGTCTGCGGAGTGAAGTTACACATGTGTGGTCCTTCGGCCTGGAGAAACTCTGATGGCCGTCTGAAGGGTCTAGCTACAGAACAACTCGTCCCCTAACATTCTCTGCTGTTTTCTTTAGTGACAGTGAACTTTAGAATTTACACTACAAATCTTCTAAAGATCAGAAGATGTTATATCAGATGGAGAATATAGCAAATGTCTAGCAGGCGGTGCTCACATGTACTTGGCAATAGTGGAGATACCTCATTTGCCAATAACCATGGGAGCTACAATAATACAATGACAATATGTAGGTCTATACTCTATCCTCAGCTTTATCTTACCCAAAGGATAGGGGGTAAGATGTCTGATCACGGGGGTCCTGCCGCTGGGGACCCCCGCTATCTTAATAAAGTGTGTGTGTGTTTCACTTTTCCCCCCTCTATTTTTAACATTTTTTAGGTAGTACTACTACTCCCAGCATGGAATAGACTGATCCATGATGGGAGTAGTAGTACCTGACAGACATATCGCCCGATGCGATCGTCCATAATATAGCAGAGATGTGGAGCGGCTCTATACAGCGCTCACATCTCTGCTCTGTACTCCGGCCAGTGATGTGTATAGAACATCACTCATTCATATTTTCCGCCCAGAGAGGGGATTGGCCGGATGGTTGCAGCCAATCACAGCTCTGAGGGAAATGTGAATGAATGATGTTCTATACATATCACTGTCCGGGGTATAGTGCAGAGATGCGAGCGCTGTATAGAGCCGCTCTGCATCTCTGCTATATTATGGACGATCGCATCGGGTGTCAGGCGTGATACTTGCTGTGATCTGTCCTTAAAGGGGTACTCCGCCCCTAGACATCTTATCCCCTATCCAAAGGACAAAGGATAGGGGATAAGATGTCAGATCGCAGCGGTCCCGCTGCTGGGGAGCCCCGGGATCCCCGCTGTGGCACCGCCCTATCATTACAGCACAGAGCGAGTTCGCTCTGTGCGTAATGACGGGCGATACAGGGGATGGAGCAGCGTGACGTCATGGCTCCGCCCCTCGTGACATCACAGCCCGTCCCCTTAATGCAAGTCTATGACAGGGGGCATGACGACTGCCACGCCCCCTCCCATAGACTTGTATTGAAAGGGGCGGGCATCATGAGGGGTGGAGCCGTGACGTAACGATGCTCCGGCCCCTGTATTGCCCGTCATTACGTGCAGAGCGAACTCGCTCTGTGCTGTAATGATAGCGCAGTGCCGCAGCGGGGATCCCGGGGCTCCCCAGCAGCGGGACCGCGGTGATCTGACATCTTATCCCCTATCCTTTGTCCTTTGGATAGGGGATAAGATGTCTAGGGGGCGGAGTACCCCTTTAACTGAAGGTACTACTACTCCCATCATGGAGCACGCTCTCCTCCATGCTGGTAGCTGTAGTATCTGCATTAGTAGACAGATCGCAGCGTGTGTCACTCCTGACACCCGCTGTGATCCTCCTGTATAATGTATAGATGCGGCCGCTCTTCTATGGTCCCCTGCACTGACGTATATATACAACTATAAGAGCAATACAAGTTTATGGAGGGGGGAAGAGTAAGTTCCTCCCACCAGCTCTGGGAGAACTGGAAATTGGAGATAAAGCATGCAAAGCAGAAATCTGCTAAAATACCTTATACAAGTTATATAATGTCCAGAAATAGTGCTGTTCCTCATGTACACACTTAGGACAGCTTATCCTGAAAAGTCACCTGAAATGACAGGTACGCTTTAAGTAATGATACACATCTTATTCCATCGGGCTATTGAAAGTTCCTTGCTAGGTATTCTTCCAATAAAAAAGATAACAGAGACTATAAAGGTGTGCAATGTAGAGAGAAGAGAATTATTATGGAGAATCGTTTTAAAGACAGGACCCTGCTGCTTACACAAGTATGTTTTGTGGGCATTTAGTAAATACATTGGTGTTGTAGATTTGTGTGTTTCTTACCTGTGACTCCAACCCCCTAGGGGCAGTAACAGCGCGTCCAATAAATCTTCATGTCATACACTTTGTCCAATCAATAGTTTTCATTCGTCAATTGATTATATAAATAATTAATCAGCTGCTTTGATTGAATTATGATTCCAGGTTTATGTAAAACGCTGTTAAAAATAACCCCTCTAATTGGCTAGTATATGGGCATTGTGTTGGCTTCCCGAGGTCAGATTGGTTCACACGTCGGCATCAATCTATTCACGGACTAAGAATAGCTCCACATCTGGACCTTAGACACTTTCTATGATAATTAGAGCCATTGACATGAGCAGGACTATGGATGAGGATTAGACTCATTACATCCAGCGGTCACAGAAAGACGTCACCGGCGTCTCTTCATAGCAGCATTATGTAGTTATGAAATGCACATGCAATATCCACAAGGGTGCAGTGACGCCATGTGCGGCCAACATTAGCTGATCATAGTTGCCAATAGTGACTCCAGATCGTACACGTAAGAGAATACAAACCACCATCTCCAGCCAGGAAAATCAAACGGTAGCTGTAGAAGCAAAATATATGCATAGTTATTGGGGCCATATCAATCACAAACAAAACAAAGATTACTGCAAAAGCTATACATGAGTCTATAAACATGACACCCCCTGATGAAGCAGTTATCAAACTAAACATACGTTGAGGTATGTATGCACTGGGTGTAGGCTTATTACTTGGCAGAGATGCTGATTTTGGATTTGCTTTGGTCTAGATCATTGTGATTACTTTGAACTTCTTTCTTGCCCTTGTGTATTTTTTTGTAGTATTTTCCTGCCTTTTTTATCCACACAGGGCATTATTATATTTTGTGTTATTTTCTGTTCTTCATATACGTATTGTAGCCATGGTCTATTTGTCCCCCCACAGCATTTATCCATGTGTGTTTGTTAGTGGGTGTTGGTATATCTTTTAAAATGCTTTTTTTTTTATTAACATTTGTGTAAGATATTACATATATTTATTGTTTGTGCTCTTTTTGGGGGGTTAAACATAATAGTTATAGTTATTCATAAGCCTAAAGGCATACACGTTCGGAAAAAAGTAAGCGGAACCTCCTGATTTTGGCAGGACTGGCCTACTATCGAAAGCTTATGGTGACCGCCTGAGCCCTTAGAGATGACGTCTGTGGAGAAAAGGATCTGGAAGAGATTTGCCCCTCCTCTCTTCACTGACAACTTATGAACACTTGGCCAACTCAAGTCAGTCTTGGTCACTGTTTTGCATCAGTATTTGTAAGACAAAACACAGAAAAGGTCCAAATTTTTCAGTTATAATTTCTCTTTCAAAATACTGACCATAATACAGTTGTAATGTGGGGTGAGGGTAATGTGCAATTAACCTTTTCGTGATGCCAGGGCACGGTTAGCCAAACACTGTCCAAGGTTGAGCCAGCTTCACCTGTGCCAGGCACGGGGCAATAAATACTCAGAAGCAAGGTTACAGATAACTGTCTTTACTGAGGCAGGATAGATGGTAAAATCCGTTACAGCTCAGATTGGTATAAAGGGAGGGGCAGGGTAGACCTTGGAAGCCTATTGGCTTGCTGGGACTTGTAGGTGATTGTGCTGTGTATGACTGACTTGCTGTATGGCAACCCACACTGACTTTAGTGACTTGAATAGCTAACTTGGATGACTGACTTGAATCCCAAGGACTTAACATTCACCTGAGTGCAGGGGTTATACTTTGGAAAATGGGTGGTTGCAGGAATAGACTTGAGGCCTCCTCAGAACACCTCACACTCTCTTCAGATTTTCTCCAAACTGTATGTCAGCTGAATCTGAACTCTGAACTCCTACCACACTATATAAGGAGCAGGTTTGGTAGATCCCCATTGGGCAAATAAGTCACATGGTTCACCTCATGAACACTCCCTTAACAACAGGGTTTAATAGGCTTAAAGCAACAGGTACACAGAATATTCCAATACATTAACCATAGCATAACATTAGTAGATATAGAGTCCTGAGTAGCGTGGGCCGAAGACAGACACTGAAGGCGACATCTGCCACACAGGGTGGGCAGGATGCTATATTCTGTACTGGGTCACCACACAGTCAAGTGTTCATTAGTTTTATATGAAGCCTTCATCCTCATCGCAAATAATGGTATCAAAATTATTATATATGGGTCCTAAGGGGTCGCAGCTATGTGATGTCTGAACCATCGTGCTGCTTGATACAGTTTTTTTTGTTGACTGTTATTGGCCGCGTTGTTGTGAAGGTAAATGGTGGTTATACCATCTATGGATTTCCTGCAATTTCACATAAACTGCAGAATTCGGAGATAGTTACAGTAATGAACCACATCATGGTTTGGATATTTTAATATAGATTTAGTGGGTCCTCATTGTATATAAGAATGGACAAGAAATCCTTCAATGATGCCATTAATGCAAAATATTGATGCTCGTGGTATGGCTTAGCCTAATGAAATAACAAAGATCACGGCACCGCAGGGACACGGGCTGCTCAAATCACTAATAGACACAATCCCTTCTGAACATCCGCAAGGGGACTATAAATTACAGTGTGGGTTATAGGGGGCAGGCAAACCAACAAGTATAGGGTTCACAAGTTAATGCAAAAATATAGATTGAGGTCAATGACTGAAACTGTAGAATGAACAATAAAAAGGTATAGAGTCAATAGGCCAAGAACATTACAATCAAATGTAAATGACATTGTGGTATATACTGGTTTACTGCATGTCTCCAGGATTTAGAGTAAAGTTATGGATTTAGAATTTCGTGTCGGTGAACTTAACACTAATTCTCAACATGTCTGTGCACTGTCACTATATATTCTGTAAAACTTGTATTGTCCATAGACTTAAAGGGGTTCTCTTCTTTTAGCAAGGGGTATTCTGGGCAAAAACATTTTATCCCCTTTCCAAAGGATAGGGGATAAGATGTCTGATCGCGGGGACCCCCCCACAATCTCCCTGCAGCACCCGCATTCTATGCGGGAGCTGCGTCTCCAGTTTCGGAAACCTCAGGGTTTCCGGGACTGGGGATGTGACGTCACGCCACGCCCCCTCCATTCATGTCTATGGGAGGGGGCGTGATGACCGTGATATCCTATCCAGCACATGCATCAGTATTGATCCGCATCCCATTTTGCCCGATTTTGTAACGGGGGAAAAATTGTGGTTGACCACGATTTTTTGCCTGGATTCAATATTGTTTTACAATCATATCCGATTTTTATATGATTAAGCTCTATATAAATTGTATTGAATCGTGTGACTGTGCGATTTAATCCGAACAATGGCACACGTTTTTAATTTGACACGAAATACACTTGACACACACTTTTATTAAAACATGGTCCAATTTTTCTGTTAAAAAATCGGATAAAAAAGCATACATTTTTCTAGTGTACGATTTTTGGAAACAATTTGTTAAAAACATTTTTGGTTATAAGATTTCATGGAATCAGTTTTTGTCTGATTTTACTGTCTGGTAATCGGACTGTAAAATCGTGATGTGAACCCAGCCTAAGCTGTGACGTCACATCACTTTTAGAGCTCCTGCTTCCCCTTCTCCTTCTGTCTGCTCAGGAAGAGACCAGTAATATAGAGGGGGAGCTCATATTACTGCACATTAGATTTTAAGGTAGAAGAAAGCCTTTCTCAGTCACAGTAGTTTTCTTTGCAACAGGCTCACTGCTGTCTTATCAGAGACACATGTCCTGCTGCCATAAAATCTAATGAGCAGTAATATGAGCTCCCTGCCTTTACACATAAATGGTCTGGTCCTCAGCAAACAGGAGGGGAGGAAGTAGGCAGGGAACTGTGTTTTCAGAGAGTGTGTCGGGACATCACAGCTACTGACATCTTAGCTAATATGGAGAAATCTGTGCTGTATCGCTAATAACATATTAGTAAGTAGCTTTATTATACTTTTTCACACCATACACAGTTTTTTTTTTCTGCTGGTCAACCCCTTTAAAGGGAGATTCCAAGATTATTCTTAGGCAAGGCCATCAATGTCAGATCGGTGGGTGCCAACTTCTATCAAATGATATAGGGGCTGTAAAACAAAAGTAGCCTCTTTATTGTTTACCGAGCAAGGTGCCATACATTTTGTAGTGGTCAAACATGGTATTACAGATCTCAGTTCAGTTCAAGTGAATGTGACTGATCTGCTGCACTTTACCAGAAAATGTACAGAGCTGTGCTGAGTAAACTATGAAAAGGCTGCCAGCACCTGCTGGAACACCGTGTCCCCTTATCGGACCCCCACTAATCCAATATTATTGGCCTGTTATAAAGATATGTCATCAAGTTCCAGAAAACTCCTTTATGAAATAGAAGTTTTTTATGCCAATAGAATATACTCTGAATATCACCATAGAATATCTTTAAAATATATTAAACAAAAAAAGATCACAGTTGTTTCCTGTTGGTTAGAAGTTCGTGAAGACACCCTTGGATCTGATGGCGTGTAGAACTTGAATACAAAAAGAGTTTCTAGACTCATAAAATTCTCAAATATTATTAAACATCTTGTAAAAACTCATTGCTAGTAGAACAGACACATTTTGGATAGGGAATTGTCCTTAATCATTGCTGGGTAGAGATTCCCAATAGGGAGAAATACCATGGATATATATATATATATATATATATATATATATATATATATATATATATATAAAAGCATGCTCCTCCTTCCACAGAGGTAGCAGGAGTATGTTTCTTATGTTTAGGGTTTTGGACATTCAGCAGCACAGACCAAAGGGTTATGGATGCTCTTATATGGATATCCGTAGTATTTGTCCCTTTTGGGAGCCTCCACCGATGATTAAGGATAGTTAACTGTCCAAAATGCGTCGGCTCTACTTGTGATTTATTTATTTTTTATACCAGATGTTCAGTAAAACTTTTAGAATTTTACAAATCTTGGAGCTGGAAGTCCTTCTGTATTCATGTATCTTAATTCGTGTATTTTCAGAATATTCATTATTATATTTGCTTGCAGCGCCACTAGCACTTTAAAATTGCCAGGAAAGAAAAAGAAAAGCCAGAAATCAATTAAGTCTCTAAAGCAAATGTATTTTTTCAATTATAAACCATTATTTAATAGTGGTCGCTCCTTTTAAAGCTGCTTTAATATTTGATTGAATATCTTCCAGGAAATGAAATAAAAGTACCGTAATAACTTTATTATCAATTTATCATTAATGGGAGTGTTCATCCAAGTAGCATGCACGTGCCTACAATACACTGTACGGTCTGAACTACGGTCTACAATGTAACCAACAGCGGTTCATTGTAACTGCACCGAAAATCCTATCAACCCAACCAGTTTTGGTGGGACAATCCTGTGAATCGGACTAAAAAAGGGGGAGGGTTTATGAAAATTCTGCCCATTAGTGGGTGTTTTAAGGGCACTGATGGGGCGGGGCTTAGATGCCCTGATTTTAGTCATTTAAAAATGTTGGTAAGGATTAGTATAATACTTTTTGAATTAATTTATTTATTAAAGTTTTTTTTTAAAGATTATTCTTAGGCTATGCCATCAATGTCAGATCGGTGGGTGCCGACTTCTATTTATTAGCTGGACTATTAGTGATTTATTTTGGTATCAGTGTTTTGTAGGAGGTATTGAATCACTATATGGTTCAATTAGAACCAGCAGGCAATATCCATAACCTACTAACATTGGATTATCGTACATCTAAGTGGAATTTTATTCCATAGAGCATATCCATCTTTGTGGTTATAACAACAGTGTGTATAGGAGTGTGTTTTAATAGTTCTATCTACTATGCACTAGATCAATTTTTAATAGTGACTAATAAAAATTACGTCTTATAGGGATCCAAGAGTGTTATTGTGCCTCTTGGGAACATTGGCCCTGATTTACTAAAAGTGTTGTGTAGGTTTCTTTGTGGGTTTTAGTTCCCTATAATTTTTTTCCATGGTATTTACAAAGGTTTCCCTACATTTTTCACTTTCGCTACATTTAGCTTTTTTTACACATGCTCTGATCTGTTGGGTTTTCCTCAGCTGAACTCCCCATTTTCCACATTTTCTGTGGAAACCTTAGTAAATATGTAGTTTTTTAATGAAAATGTCAGGAACACGCCCTTTTTGGTGGCCATGCCCCATTTCCCCAACAACCACATCCCTTTTTCGGGTTTTCTTAGTGAAATGGAGAGTTAGGCAGGTTTTTCAATTCTGGCTCAAATTCTGTTGCAGACAGAATTTCTTGCACATTGCGCCAGAATCTGACGCACAACCCGAACAAGACATGTTGGGTTTGCAATAGTAAATGGGGGCCATTGTGTTGTATTTCTGGGTAGCACCCTCCCTTACACTTGGGCATATTTGTTGTGTTGGACATCTTGTCCTCAGTGTACAGAGCCCTGCTTGTCCTCAGTGTACAGAGCCCTGCTTGTCCTCAGTGTACAGAGCCCTGCTTGTCCTCAGTGTACAGAGACCTGCTTGTCCTCAGTGTACAGAGCTCTGCTTGTCCTCAGTGTACAGAGCCCTGCTTGTCCTCAGTGTACAGAGCCCTGCTTGTCCTCAGTGTACAGAGCCCAGCTTGTCCTAACTGTACGGAGCCCTGCTTGTCCTCAGTGTACGGAGTCCTGCTTGTCCTCAGTGTATGGAGCTCTGCTTGTGCTCAGTGTACAGAGCCCTGCTTGTCCTCAGTGTACAGAGTCTTGCTTGTCCTCAGTGTACAGAGCCCTGCTTGCCCTCTGTGTACAGATCCCTGCTTGTCCTAAGTGTACGGAGCCCTGATTCTCCTCAGTGTAAAGAGCCCTGCTTGTCCTCAGTGTACAGAGCCCTGCTTGTCCTCAGTATACAGAACCCTGCTTGTCCTCAGTGTACGGAGTCCTGCTTGTCCTCAGTGTACGGAGCTCTGCTTGTCCTCAGTGTACAGAGCCCTGCTTGTCCTCAGTGTACAGAGTCTTGCTTGTCCTCAGTGTACAGAGCCCTGCTTGCCCTCTGTGTACAGATCCCTTCTTGTCCTAAGTGTATGGAGCCCTGCTTGTCCTCAGTGTACAGAGCCCTGCTTCTCCTCAGTGTACAGAGCCCTGTTTGTCCTCAGTGTACAGAGCCCTGCTTGTCCTCAGTATACAGAACCCTGCTTGTCCTCAGTGTACGGAGTCCTGCTTGTCCTCAGTGTACGGAGCTCTGCTTGTCCTCAGTGTACAGAGCCCTGCTTGTCCTCAGTGTACGGAGTCTTGCTTGTCCTCAGTGTACAGAGCCCTGCTTGCCCGCTGTGTACAGATCCCTGCTTGTCCTAAGTGTATGGAGCCCTGCTTGTCCTCAGTGTACAGAGCCCTGCTTGTCCTGAGTGTATAGAGCCCTGCTTGTCCTCAGTGTACAGAGCCCAGCTTGTCCTAACTGTACGGAGTCCTGCTTGTCCTCAGTGTATGGAGCTCTGCTTGTCCTCAGTGTACAGAGTCCTGCTTGTCCTCAGTGTACAGAGCTCTGCTTGTCCTCAGTATACAGAGCCCTGCTTCTCCTCAGTGTACAGAGCCCTGCTTGTCCTCAGTGTACAGAGCCCTGCTTGTCCTCAGTATACAGAGCCCTGCTTGTCCTCTGTGTACAGATCCCTGCTTGTCTTAAGTGTATGGAGCCCTGCTTGTCCTCAGTGTACAGAGCCCTGCTTCTCCTCTGTGTACAGAGCCCTGCTTGTCCTCAGTGAACAGAGCCCTGCTTGTCCTCAGTATACAGAGCCCTGCTTCTCCTCAGTGTACAGAGCCCTGCTTGTCCTCAGTGTACACAGCCCTGCTTGTCCTCAGTGTACAGAGCCCAGCTTGTCCTAACTGTACGGAGCCCTGCTTGTCCTCAGTGTACGGAGTCCTGCTCGTCCTCAGTGTATGGAGCTATGCTTGTCCTCAGTGTACAGAGCCCTGCTTGTCCTCAGTGTACGGAGTCTTGCTTGTCCTCAGTGTACAGAGCCCTGCTTGCCCTTTGTGTACAGATCCCTGCTTGTCCTAAGTGTACGGAGCCCTGCTTCTCCTCAGTGTGCAGAGCCCTGCTTGTCCTCAGTGTACAGAGCCCTGCTTGTCCTCAGTGTACAGAGCCCTGCTTGTCCTCAGTATACAGAACCCTGCTTGTCCTCAGTGTACGGAGTCCTGCTTGTCCACTCACACAGACACACAGGCAATAGCTGCAGGGACAAGACAGGATTTTTTTTCACCGAAATTTTTTTAACTCATGTATATTACAAATATACATATCGTATTATCTACATTGTATAAAAAGTTTTTGCATATGACAGGTACATATTTATTGTGCATTACATATTTATCACAGCCTAAATCCTACATGGAGTCTTTGTTCTATTCTTTGGGCAAGCGATATTCCTGTTTTCTGGCAGGAAATTGTTCTCCATGGCTCAGACCTGGTGTCAGCCACAGTTTTGTCTTCATTTTGCTCACACAAAGCTTAATGTCCTCTGCTGTGTGAATTGTATGTTATTATCTCCAAATCACTTTGCCTCTTGGTTAAAACAATCTTAGTGCCATGGGAATCGCCGGGCATTTGAAATCTCATTCTAAGTGCTGGCTTTAATACAGTCATGTAGAGTGTAAATGCCACCTAAAGGACGCCATGTTTACTCTGCATTAACCTCTTATGTGCCCTGATGTTACCTGTAGCGTAGAGGAATCAATATCAGAGGGAGGGTGAAATGAACCCATGGAGTTAATCCTGTCTAACTATAAGTATTATTCTCCTTGTATCATTGTCACTTTCATGCATTTAGGATTGCAGCTTTTTAAATTCTTTCTTTAAATTGAATAAAAATTACAACCTGCGCTGCACTAGCCATGTGCTCTCTGTGATGTCATCATAGTGACATCATAATAAGACCATGCAGGAGAAGTGACAGGATTTGTTGTCCATGTCAGGAACTGCCCAGAGTAGAAGCAAATCCCCATAGCAGACCTATCATCTTCCAGACAGTTCTTGACCCAGACAGTGGTGGCAGCAGAGAGCAATTTGGTCAGACTAGAAAGAACTACACAACTTCCTCTGGATTATACAGCATCTGATAAGTACTGGAAGGATTAAGATTTTTTATTAGAAGTAATTTACAAATCTGTCTAACTTTCTGGCACCAGTTATTTTGAAAAAAAAAAAAAAATTCCCCTTCGGAGTACCACTTTAATGGAAGTAACATATGTGGTGAGCCTGTCAGATTTACCTTCTAATATATTTTTTCAAAGAATCTGCAGCAGAAATCCCAAGCTGAAGGGGAGATTTCTCTCACAAGGTGCAAAATATTTTGAAATCCTAAATATTCCCTGTGTACACAGGCACATAAACATTTTTCAAATAAATAATTATGAGAAGTGCCCCTTTTTTTCACTTGAGCCCCTGTACCCCCCAAAATGTTTGTGCATGTCCCCCTCAAAAGAGTATTTCTGTATTCCCATTAAAAACATGTCATGTGCCACACAGCACAGTCGTGGTACAGTGTTTTGATGCCACACCAAGCAGTAGATACTAAAGAGGAGAGTGGTCAAAAAAAAAAATAATATATATATATATATATATATATATATATATATATATATATATACGGTATATATATATATATATATATATATATATATATATATATATATTTGAATATTGTGCAAAAATTTCCACAAAAAACAAGATGGCTACCAGGTCATGTGACTTACAACCTTTATGTTACATAAGATTATGCACAGCTCAAGACTCTACCACAGAGCAGCTATTAAATGCATTTTTTTTATTGTGACAGAATAATAGTATTAATAATAATGATAATAATAATAATTAAAGCTTATCTGTCAGATGCCACAAAAAAAAAAAAAAAACACGAAAATTATGTTACTCAGTATCTAATCCTGACCATGTATATTAATTTTTTTTGCCTTTATCACCTATATTTATTATAACAATCCATCTTTTCATTAGCTCAAAATGTTAGAAATCCTCTCAGGGGAAGGGAGCGTGTCCCTCCTTCTGGTGGTGGGAGATGATTGGTGTGTGGTGGGAGGGGTGTCCCTCCTTGTGGTGGTGGGAGATGATTGGTGTGTGGTGGGAGGGGTGTCCCTCCTTGTGGTGGTGGGAGATGATTGGTGTGTGGTGGGAGGGGGCGTGTCCCTCCTTGTGGAGGTGGGAGATGATTGGTGTGTGGTGGGAGGGGGCGTGTCCCTCCTTGTGGTGGTGGGAGATGATTGGTGTGTGGATGGAGGGGGCGTGTCCCTCCTTGTGGAGGTGGGAGGTGATTGGTGTGTGGTGGGAGGGGGCGTGTCCCTCCTTGTGGTGGTGGGAGATGATTGGTGTGTGGATGGAGGGGGTGTCCCTCCTTGTGGTGGTGGGAGATGATTGGTGTGTGGATGGAGGGGGTGTCCCTCCTTGTGGTGGTGGGAGATGATTGGTGTGTGGTGGGAGGGGGCGTGTCCCTCCTTGTGGAGGTGGGAGATGATTGGTGTGTGGTGGGAGGGGGCGTGTCCCTCCTTGTGGTGGTGGGAGATGATTGGTGTGTGGATGGAGGGGGTGTCCCTCCTTGTGGCGGTGGGAGATGATTGGTGTGTGGTGGGAGGGGGCGTGTCCCTCCTTGTGGCAGTGGGAGGTGATTGGTGTGTGGTGGGAGGGGGCGTGTCCCTCCTTGTGGCGGTGGGAGGTGATTGCTGTGTCTGCTCATGCAGCCTTGTCAGTGAGTCATCTTTTGTCCATGACTCATGGACAAGCCTCATGCTACAGGACTGGATAGTGTCCCAGTAGGTATGGTGACCCCTAGTGGGGGAATTTCAAGGGGCTGTTTTCTTTATTAAATATAAAAAAAATGTTTTAAACAACCCTATTACAAAAGGTCTTTCATTTTCATCAGTAAAGATCTCCTTCTTGAACCTGAATTAATTAGATCTTGATGGATTGGGCCAGATATTGTTAGACATGGAAGTATTGCTAAATCTGGGAAAAAGGTGATATATAAAAAGTTTTTGGATCTGATAGTGCCCATGTAATACTAATAATAATGATAATAATAATACTATAAATAATAATTAATAATACTGAAAAGTATTATTATTATAATAGCTATAAATAATAATAATCTGAACAAAAACAGCAACTTTGTTGCTTGGCCACCTATAAATACACATCCAACTGCTTGGTGTGAACAGGGCTTTACGACTAAATCAAATGTCACTAAATCAACTTGGTTTATTCAGTAAGTTAGGAAACTTTTGGATAATTTAAACAAATTTAGAGAAGCGGCTTTGATGTTCGCTGTAGCTCTGGGGAGTAAGCTATTCTGCAAATAGAAGCCTATTCCTCAGTTTGTTTGCATGTATTTATAACCCATAAAGTGATTGCCTGTGATTAGCTCCGTTCTGACGCTCGCATTCAGCTCAGGAAAATGATTTTTTTTTTTACAGTACGAGCGCAAATGAAGTATGATGAATATTCTTGTTTATTGGAGGGGGAGGGGGGAGTTTAGGGATGGGGGGGGGTCTCCATTGGCTTAGAGGTGTTTTTCCCAAGCAGTGTGCCTCCAGCTGTTGCAAAACTACAATTCCCAGCATGCCCGGACAGCCGTTGGCTGTCCGGGCATGCTGGGAATTGTAGTTTTCAAACAGCTGGAGGCACACTGCTTGGGAAACACTGACTTAGCTTGAAAAAAAAAAAGAACAATGGAAACTACTGGGAAGGTTTTATTGTACAGAAAAAGAGTCCTTGGAATATTTTCATTGAATGGTTTCCATTCTAAAAACTGGGACCGCGATGCAATTTTAAGCTTTGTACACACAGTGGATTTTTCCGAGCGGGATACGGCGGAAATAACCGATTCAGGCCTCAGACGAAAGAATCGACATGTTAATTCTTTTTGCAGAAAAAAAAAATTAATTACCATGTGAACATAGGCTGAAAACAGACATTGCTTTTTTTTTTTTTTTTTTTAGGGGGGGGGGGAGGGGGACATTCTCGCTGCATAGCTTTTTTTGGGCCAAAAATACAGGCAGATGTTAGTCGGGAGTCAAAAGGGAATTATGAATCTCCATACCCACATGGCATTTTTTGGGGGCCCAGTGGCAGTTTTTCAAAATGGCGACATGCTCTGGCTGTGTGGTTTTTTTCTTAATTTATTTATTTTTTGCAGTTTTTTTAAGAAATGGTGGGGTTTTTCCTCTCAAACACTTCTATTAGTGGAGAAAAACGCCAGAAAACAAATGCTACATGTAACTGTATGTCTCTTTTTTGTGTGTGTGTGTGTGTGTGTGTGTTTGTTTTGTGTGTTTGTTTTGTGTTTTTGTGTGTTTGTTTTGTGTTTTTGTGTGTTTGTTTTGTGTTTTTGTGTGTTTGTTTTGTGTTTTTGTGTGTTTGTTTTGTGTTTTTTCCCTTACTAAATCTATAGGATTGTCTTCTCAGCTGCCTTTTTCTCCCCACCCGTTCTAACATTTGGTTGGGATCTGAACACTCCGACTCCGACTGATCAAACTTTTGACGTGTCTCTAGGACACGTCCAAAGTTTTTTTTAAAGCGCCAGGTACGCTTTAAATAAAGAAATAACGTTTGCATTTATAAATGTATTCACTTTATTCACAAGACTGGAGGGTGCGCCACTCATACATCTCTGTAAAACGTTGTTATCTTATATGACAGTGTTTCTCAACCAGGGCGCCTCCATCTTTTCCGAAACTACAACACCCAACATGCCTGGACAGCTGAAGGCCCACTGGTTTTTGAACACTGCTGTATTAGTATCCATTTTAAAACTAACATATAGACTAATGCAACCATTCAAATCGCATCAAGATGCTCCGATTATTAAATAGGGAATAAATGGAAAAGAAAAAAAACGAGGTGCGCTCCTAGTGGAGTATTACTTAAGATAGAGCAAGGTTGGCGCAAAATTTTGCACCTTACCGTGGTCAGTTGTGCTAAGTTGTGCCAACGCCTGTGATCGCCCGTAGACTCGCTGGTGCTTGTAGTCCTACGGTGCGGGAGGCAGCCTCTGCGTCCCACACCGTGACCTCCGGGTACCGGTGCAATGTAAATGGTAATCAGGAAAAAAAATTCGGACGGGTAAGATGGTGCCAATTCCCAAAGAAGACTAATGTGCAAAAAATATTCCTTAAAAACTATTTGGCTTTTATTGGCAAGTATAAAGTACGCTTGCCAATAAAAGCCAAATTGTTTTTAAAGGGGTATTCCAGGCAAAAACTTTTTTTATATATCAACTGGCTCCGGAAAGTTAAACAGATTTGTAAATTACTTCTATTAAAAAATCTTAATCCTTCCAATAGTTATTAGCTTCTGAAGTTTTCTGTCTAACTGCTCAATGATGATGTCACGTCCCGGGAGCTGTGCATGATGGGAGAATATCCCCATAGGAGCTGGACAGCTCCCGGGACGTGAGTCATCAGAAAGCAGTTAGACAGAAAACAGCAACTCAACTTCAGAAGCTAATAACTATTGGAAGGATTAAGATTTTTTAATAGAAGTAATTTACAAATCTGTTTAACTTTCCGGGGCCAGTTGATATATAAAAAAAAGTTTTGGCCTGGAATACCCATTTAAGGAATATTTTTGGCACATTGGTCTTCTTTAGGAGTTGGCGCCATCTTACCCGTCCAAATTTTTTTTCCTGATTATTGATTATTAAATAAGCATTTTTTTCAGGTTATTACTACTCATGGATATTTTATTACTTGGATTTATATATTAAACCCTGATACTGGGAAAAAGAAAATGTGTCCATGTATGAAAAACTGCCTCAAAAAGTGTCATTTTTTACTGTAAAGTTGATAGTGAAATATAAAACCCGCTACATACACTGCATTTTGGTTTGCGGGGATTGGTGACATTACCTACAACATGCATTATGCTATGGGTATGGTTTTTTTACATTTTGCCTTTGGTTGGTTTTGCTTGGTTGTAATATCGGTGTCAGGGACTTACAGGTCCATGTTACCACTCCACATCCGATCTTGTCTCCTGCACCACAGCAGCGCCGCTCATCCTTTTGATGAGGGAGACTGGGCAGTCAGAAGGCTGGGGTGCCAAGCCAATCAGACCTGGTGCTGGCATCCCATGCTTCCTAATGGTAACTGTATTAAAATGGGTGCATGCTGGCCACAGATGCCCATGATTGGTCTTTCTACAGCATTCACTAGCATTTCCAAGTACTCAGCTTTCCCTGGATCTTGACCCTCTGCCTTGTTCCTTGACTGACTCTTTTTACCTCTTGGACCTGACATGATACTTCTGGTTTGACCTCCCATTGTGTGTGTTCTGCCTCTGTACTCATGACTATCCTGGTTCTGACTCTTTGTCCTGTTTCCTGGTTTACACTTTTGTGTTCGGATTTGTCCTTTTCGTGCACGTTTGGTATTGACCTGGCCAGCTTATTCTCCCTGCCTACCTGTGCACTTAGTAAGGTGTAGGGACTGTCGCCCAGTTTAGGGCGGATCATGCAAAAACTCAATCACCCAGAAAACCTCCAGAAAACATGGGAATGTCTTGATACTAGAAGTCAATCTTCCAGAGTCCACCATGGAGCACGGAGATATCTTGTACTAAATCTCAATTCCTCGGAGTCCCATTAAAAGGTCACAGGGATGTCTTGTTACAAACACTCAGAAAACATATACAAGAAGACTCACAGTGAGAACAGCGACATAGCAGAACAGAAATACAATCCTAATAACCGACTAATGAAACACACTAAAAACTACAATAAACCACTATGACCATGGCTAAAAACTAAGACCATATCACAAGATAAATACAAGGTAAATGCTCAAGCAGACATAGAAGTATAATGCACAGACATCATAGCAGCATTATTGCACAAGCAAAGTGTATTGCACTAAATAACCAGCAACTAGAATACAGACTGAGCTGGAGTTATATAGGCACACCCGCCTTGCAATTGGATGAAAAGATTAACTCTTCCACACCTGGAAAGGAAAGCACAGAAACAGAAAATGCACGAAAAACAAGGTCTGAACAGGGCCTAAAATGGAAAAATGCAAAAACAAATAAACAGACAATACAATTGCATCGTTGTTTACCTATTGGGAAAATTGGTGCATTTTAACTCCTATGGAGTTCTAAACCAAGTTCTGTAGAACTGCAAGAGGTCCTTGTATTGTGACCCCATTATGACCACGCGATAGTGGTCTATGATGTTTTTTTCAAGTTCTTAGAACTCTGTTTTCTTTCAGTTACACTCCGCTGAAATTGTAACTATTGATAGTGAATACGGTTGCACATAAATACTGCAGGTTTGGATTTCTGATGAATGTCGTGTCACATTAGGGACACGTTTTTGGTCACCGCAAATTTTAACTCTACGTAGCAGAAAATAACATGTTGCTTATTGACTTATTTTTTTATGTGTATTTTGTACAAGGAACACATTTGGTGAATATGTATGTAGACTAGTCCCACTAAATGGGGCTATTTCATGTCCAAGAGCATAGTAAGTGTAACACAGCCGCATTATTGTATCATATTATGACCATATGGGTGACCACACACCGCTTCATGTACAGAGAGAGACGGGGTCCCATTCTGGAGATCACGTGTAGAGTCCGACCTTAGCAGACATTTTTCCAGTATCCTACATATAGGGGGATACGTTTTACAGTAGTGGAGCACCCTTTTAATGTCATACTGGGTGGTGTCTATGATGAAGGGCATGTGTGCAAGCACTAGGGTTTCCACCTTTCTTGCAAAAAGGAAATACCAGCCCTGCTAATTAGCATAATTAATTATATATGCGCAAAATTTTGTCCTATTCTGACCCCTATAACTTTATTATTTCTCCTTATACCGGACTGTATGAGGGCTAATTCTGTGCGCCCCGATCTGTAGTTTTTAACAGTACAATTTTTGTTTCAATGTGACCATTTGGTCGTTTTTTTTTTTTTTTTTTTTTTTTTTATTAAAGGGGTATTCCAGGATTTTTTTTTTTTTTTTATGTGACTATGCTACAGGGGCTGTAGAGTTAGTGTAGTTCATAATATAGTGTATGTACCTGTGTGTGACGGTTTTCTCACAATTCTTCTGTGATTTTCACCCCAATATTTATTTTTAACAGCATACAAAATGACTGCTGTCTCAGATTTTTCCCAGGTTGCAATGCAGCCGAGACCTGACCTTAGTAGTCAGCTGATGACAGGGAGCCTGTCTGCTTCAATGGGTGGAGCGATCGCTTGGTGGGAGAGAAATCAACCTGCAACTAATGCAACAGCTGTAGGCACCCTGATTGAAAACCACAGGTCTTTTGAATGGATGCAGCTCATTTATGTTTCAATGGGTGGGGTGGCTGATGTGTGGGAGGGAGGAAAATGAAATGATGGGATTCGTAGGCAAAAGAAGAAAACTCAAACAGGAAATACCAGTTTACAAAAAGCTAGTTACATTATTATGGTAATCTCACAACATAGCCATTTAGCCCCAAGACAAGCGCAGATCCTTCCTAAGCATGTCCATTACTGCCTGCCAGGTACGTACTAAAATCACCTTATGGTGGATGACCACTTTAAATTCAAGAGCTGCCCCAAAGGAAAACTACAACTCCCAGCATATTGGACTGTATAGTAGTATATAGTATGGGCCAGTGTTTCCCAACCAGGGGCGCCTCCAGCTGTTGCAAAACTACAGCTCCCAGCATGCCCGGACAGCCGTTGGCTGTCCGGACATGCTGGGAGTTGTAGTTTTGCAGCAGCTGGAGGTGCTCTGGTTGGGAAACACTGGTATAGGTTATGGTGCAACATTCCGGGAGTTGGAGGATTGGTTGGATAAATACCGGCATTGCATTGCATTTAAAGGGGTTATCCACCATAAGCTGATTTTAGTACGTACCTGGCAGGCAGTAATGGACATGGCTTAGGAAGCATCTGCGCTTGTCTTGGGGCTAAATGTATATGTCACACACAGGTACAGACACTATAATATGAACTACACTAACCTTACAGCCCCTGTAGCATAGTCAAATAAAAACAATTCCCGGAATACCCCTTTAATATAAAAATATTAGCAGGATGGCAAAAATTCTGTCTGTACCGGCCAGGTGACAACCCTAGCATGTACTCGAAACGCATCTAGATCTCATATTGGTGTATTCTCTTTAATTTTTAATGGATAAAATAAAACTACAGCGCCGGATCAAGACCCGTATCTGAAGAAGTGACCGCTGATTTCCACTCGGTAATAAGAGATAATTATAATATCTAGTAATACCTATTCAGCCTATCATTGAATAGAAGGCTTATCATGTAGGAGCCAGAAGTATACTTCTAAGTAACAACCCTCCCCTCCCCCCCCCCCCCACCTCTACCCACCCTCAATTCAAATAATCATTTATAGACACTTTTCATTGTCCGATTCCCAGAGTCGAATTCTGTTGCCGACATCTGCGTAAACTAAAAACGTCTTTCATCCGTTCCATTAGCAAGCAGCCTGTATTTCTATACATGTCCATGTCTTTGATGTCTATGCCTCGGCCATCAGTATCTTCCATTTGCAGTTACATCACTTTTATATATTTCGGAATGAAAAGAAAAAAAAAAAAAAAAAAAGTAGAACCGATGTTCCAAAGAACGAGGAAGCGGTGCACAAAAATGGTCACGCCGTCGCACGCCGCTGCCGTTGCCGCCTTGTTCCTCCAAGGGGTTAATGCATTCACACTAGGACTCCTTAGCTGAGGATAATGGTGGGTACAGATTCAGGTGCTTGCGAAAGCCAAGGCACAAGCTGTATTTCCCTCCCACACGAGGCTTGCTGCATTCGGAGTTAGCCCTGATACGCTATCTCCATAGTAACTCGTTGCAGAGACACGGGAAGCTCTGCAGGTCCGCTCGGCTTTTATAGACTCGCAAGCATCAAGTGGGTTGGAACAAAAGCGGAAGCCGAGGAGTACGTGATGGATGGAAGAATACAGGAGTCAATCTGTTGTGTGCTCTGTGGTGGCACATTATTGGCCGTAGCAGGATGGCGGCGGAAGACCCTTGTTTGAGCTACGTCTAGATAGTATCAAAGAACATATTCCATCATGATGTTATCCGCAACCATCTGGACCAGTGGTCTCCAAACTGCGGCCCCCCCAAGCTGTAACAAAGCAGGGTTGCCACCTGGCCGGTATTTTGGCCACCCTGACGGTATTTTTATACAATGCAATGGCGGTATTTAACCAACCAATTCTCCCGAAATGTTGCACCATAACCTATATCGGTGTTTCCCAACCAGAGCGTGTCCAGCTGTTGCAAAACTACAACTCCCAGCATGCCCGGACAGCCGATGGCTGTCCGGGCATGCTGGGAGTTGTAGTTTTGCAACAGCTGGAGGCACCCCTGGTTGGGAAACACTGATCTATACTATATAGTCCAACATGCTGGGAGTTGTAGTTTTCGTTTGGGGCAGCTGCTGAGCCACAGGCTGTATCAAGGCATGCTGGGAGTTCTAGTTTTGCAACAGGTGGAGGCACCCCTGGTTGGGAAACACTGGCCCATACTATATACTACTATATAGTCCAACATGCTGGGTGTTGTAGTTTTCGTTTGGGGAAGATTCTTTTCTACAGCCATATGGATTAGTAGTCTCCAAACTGTGGCCCTCCAGTTTTGCAACAGACAGAGGGCCACAGTTTGGAGACCAATGATCTGGACCATCAATATACATGATGGGACCTGAAATCTCTGCACAGCTCTGTCCTTGGTCTAGGATTGCATAGAAGATTCTTCAAGCAGGATGGAGGTGGCTTCAAAAGACCCATGATGTTATCCATAAACATCTGGATCAGTGGTCTCCAAACTGTGGCCCTCCAGCTGTTGCAAAGCTACAACTCCCAGCATGCCTAGACAGGTAACGGCTGTCTGGGCATAATGGGAATTGTAGCTTGCAACAGCTAGAGGGCCACATTGTGGACAGGGCCAGCTCTGCCTATAGGCAAAATAGGCAACTGCCTAGTGCGCCCTCTTGATGGGGGCGCCACTCTGCCCTTCCCAAGAAAGTTAGACAGCCACTACCTGAACCACTTGCTCAACCAGCTCAGCCTGCAGCACCACCATAACACTCCCTGCTGCCCCAGTAATAAGGTAATTACATAAGGAGAGGGTTTGTTACAGTGTGTCACCCCAGTAGTGAAAAGATTACATGAGGAGGGGGTTTTGTTTGTCACCCCAGTAGTAAGGAGATTACATGACAAGGGGGTTTGTTACAGTGTGTCAGCTCAATAGTAAGTAGATTAAATGGGGAGGAGGTTTGTTACAAAGTGTCACCCCAATAGTAAGGTAATTACATGAGGAGGAGGCTTGTTACAGTGTGTCACCCCAATAGTAGGGTAATTACATGAGGAGGAGGCTTGTTACAGTGTGTCACCCCAATAGTAGGGTAATTACATGAGGAGGAGGCTTGTTACAGTGTGTCACCCCAGTAGTAAGTTGATTACATGAGGAGGAGGTGGTTTGTTGCAGTGTGCCACCCCAGTAGTAAGGTAATAACATGAGGAGGAAGCTTGTTACAGTGTGTCACCCAGTAGTAAGGAGATTACATGAGGAGAAGGTTTGTTACAGTGTGTCACCCCAGTAGTAAGGAGATTACATAAGGAGGAGGTTTGTTACAGTGTGTCACCCAGTAGTAAGGAGATTACATGAGGAGAAGGTTTGTTACAGTGTGTCACCCCAGTAGTAAGGTAATTACATGAGGAGGGGGTTTGTTACAGTGTGTCACCCCAGTAGGAAGGAGTTTACATGAGAAGGAGGTTTGTTACAGTGTGTCACCCCAGTAGTAAGGAGATTACATGAGAAGGAGGTTTGTTACAGTGTGTCACCCCAGTAGGAAGGAGATTACGTGAGAAGGCAGTTTGTTACAGTGTGTCACCCCAGTAGTAAGGTAATTACACGAGGAGAGGGTTTGTTACAGTGTGCCACCCCAGTAGTAAGGTAATTACATGAGGAGGGGGTTTGTTACAGTGTGTCACCCCAGTAGTAAGGAGATTACATGTGGAGAGGGTTTGTTACAGTGTGCCACCCCAGTAGTAAGGTAATTACATGAGGAGGAGGTTTGTTACAGTGTGTCACCCCAGTAGTAAGGTAATTACATGAGGAGAGGGTTTGTTACAGTGTGCCACCCCAGTAGTAAGGTAATTACATGAGGAGGGGGTTTGTTACAGTGTGTCACCCCAGTAGTAAGGAGATTACATGTGGAGAAGGTTTGTTACAGTGTGTCACCCCAGTAGTAAGGAGATTACATGAGAAGGCAGTTTGTTACAGTGTGTCACCCCAGTAGTAAGGTAATTACATGAGGAGAGGGTTTGTTACAGTGTGCCACCCCAGTAGTAAGGTAATTACATGAGGAGGAGGTTTGTTACAGTGTGTCACCCCAGTAGTAAGGTAATTACATGAGGAGAGGGTTTGTTACAGTGTGCCACCCCAGTAGTAAGGTAATTACATGAGGAGGAGGTTTGTTACAGTGTGTCACCCCAGTAGTAAGGTAATTACATGAGGAGAGGGTTTGTTACAGTGTGCCACCCCAGTAGTAAGGTAATTACATGAGGAGGGGGTTTGTTACAGTGTGTCACCCCAGTAGTAAGGAGATTACATGTGGAGAAGGTTTGTTACAGTGTGTCACCCCAGTAGTAAGGAGATTACATGAGAAGGCAGTTTGTTACAGTGTGTCACCCCAGTAGTAAGGTAATTACATGAGGAGAGGGTTTGTTACAGTGTGCCACCCCAGTAGTAAGGTAATTACATGAGGAGGAGGTTTGTTACAGTGTGTCACCCCAGTAGTAAGGTAATTACATGAGGAGAGGGTTTGTTACAGTGTGCCACCCCAGTAGTAAGGTAATTACATGAGGAGGGGGTTTGTTACAGTGTGTCACCCCAGTAGTAAGGAGATTACATGTGGAGAAGGTTTGTTACAGTGTGTCACCCCAGTAGTAAGGAGATTACATGAGGAGGAGGTTTGTTACAGTGTGTCACCCCAGTAGTAAACTAATTAAATGATGAGGGGGCTTGTTCCAGTGTGGCAGCGCAGTAGTAAGGAGATTAAAAGGGGGGAAGGTCTGTTACAGTTTGTCTACCCTGTAGTTAGGTGGGGCTTGTCAAAGGGTGTGCCAGTGGGTGGAGTCAAGGGGGTGGCAAAATTAGCTTTTGCCAACGGTGGCAAAATTCCTTCCCCCTGACCTGAGTGTAGAGACCAATGATCTGGACCATCAGTATTTCCATGATGGGACCTGAAATCTCTCCACAGCTCCATCCTTGGTCGAGGATTACATAGAAGACTCATGCCTGGCGAGATGAATCGTCTGCTTTGGACACAGATGTCAACATCCAAGAGGCAAAAATCAATGAGATCTAGGGGCCCGGCAAAGGAAAATGACATTTTAATGAGAAACTACTGATTTATATAAGAGATAGCAACATGAAAACGCTCAACCACAAATCATATTTTGCAAATGTATGTTGCTGTTTAGCGTTTTGCACGTGGGATAATAGATCGCTCCGGCAGTAATTCCATTTCTCGCATAAGCTCGATGACGGAATGAGGCCGGTTGGTCCATTTTTTTCTTCTTTATATAATGGAAATTCCTGATTACTTCAGTAATAAAGGTCATTTGGAGCAGTCGATGTATCTTCAAGATCTTTATTGAATTGGTTCGATCATTTGTATTCCCCTGGTTATATTTAGTGATCTTTATCTAGAGTCCTAGCTCTGGATAAATGGAGACCTACTTTGGGTTCGCCATTGTAATGGCGTTAACCGGGAATGACTGACAGTACCTGGAAAAGCTTATACCTCTCTATAACTTTTCTAATTATTGTAGTGAAGCTATATTTATCATCACATATCGGGCTGGAGTGTAAGAGGTTATGGCACCCTAGGCGCCGCGTACATCTTGACCCTAAAACATCCATTTATTTAGACAGCTAATTATATGGAAAGGTTGATGCAGCATTTTATGACGATGATCATAATACAGACGTGAATCAGACTGGTAATAATATTGTAGAACATTTCGTGTCTCGGTAATTAGAAATCCACAAAATAAATCAGAGCTTTAGGGCGACATAGAGACAGGTAAGATTCTACAATTTAGTCACCCTATAACAGCGGTTCTTAACCTAGGGTACAAGTCCCCCCAGGGAAACTTAACAGTTCTCCTGGGGGGTACAGAAAAAAAATCTGTAATGGCACCTGCAGTCACTGGTCACTGCTTCTTAAGTGGCCGCAGCCCATACTGCCTGATCCTAAAGTGGTAGTAGGCCACTTTAAGAGAAATAAGCAGTGGCTGCTGGTACTAGCTGACGTTGCTGCCCTGAGGAGTGGAGCAGGAGGACGGCAGAGGAGAAGTGTGGGCATCTCCCACGTCAGCTTTGGTGCTCTACTGCTCCTCTGTACCAGGGATCTAACGCTATGGGACATGACAGTAGGGCAGTATGGGAGCTTAAAACTATATGGAGACAATATAAAAAACAAAAAACATAAAAAGATTGAAGTGCGGTCCTAGTGTAATATTGTTGTAATATGGTATAAGGAAAAGAGGAAGTCAGTACAGCTCACCGAGGTTGGTTATGCTAAGAGTACAACATCTCTGATCGGGGGCATAAGGGTCAGCAGCCCTGGAGTTCCCATTTTGGATTCAGGTCGTAGACTCACGTAGTAAATAAATGATCAAAAAAAAATGAAAAACCTCCAGTCCTGGCGCTTCTCCCAAATGATGTTGATTTATTGATAATAAAAGTAAAATGACATGCAGTATTCAACGTGTTTCGGGCTTTTACTGAGCCCTTTCTCAAGATATCCTTTGGGAGAAGCACCAGGACTGTTGTTTTTTTTATTTTTTTATTCACTACAATTATATGGAGGAAGTGTAGGCCCCTACAACTATATGTCAATGTTCCTAACAGTCAAAACCTTAGTAATCCATAGTACTTCCATCATACTATTTTAGTTGGTAAATATGACATTCCCGTTGCCAGTATTTTCTAGAGTTATGGGGCAGGAACTGGGTTTGGATGTAGATGGTTAAATATAGCAATTCCCTTTTAATAGAGCTCATGTAAATGAAACAATTACGTTTTGAAAATAAATCACTGGCCCTTTACAGTTGGATCAATGACCTCTTAAACTTGGAAAGTCAATTCCTTAAAAATCTATATGTTATTTAGCAATGGGAATGTAGTTAAGGTGCCCGTAAACCTTCAATAGTTCTGAATGCTTGTTTAGCTGATAACTTTTTCTTTTTGTTCCATATGCATCCGTGACTGGCTTAGTCCAACATACATGTCCTTTCAATAAAGAGAAAAGAATAAGCTGCTGCCAGACACCTATGACATTGACTTATTTCCAGTGAGAACATAAGAGCCAGGTGTTGAAAGTTAATGGTCTGATTCATATTTTGCCCCGATATTACCATCAGGGGGAGAGTCAAGAAACCCCTTTACCCATTAGAACAGTGGTCTCCAAACTGTGAACTTCCAGATATTGCAAAACTACAGATTCCAGAATGCTGGGAGTTGTAGATTTGCAACATCAGTTAGGCTGGGTTCCCACTACGTTTTCTCCCATACGGGAGGGGAGAGCTAAAACCTCGCGCTCCCGAATGCCTTTCTATGCGCGCCCGTATGTAATTCATTTCAATGAGCCAACCGCGCGAGGTTTTAGCTCTCCCCTTCCGTATGCGCTCCCGTCTAGGAGAAAAGCCTTAGTCCACATAGGAACCCAGCCTTAGTCCACAGTTTGGCATCCACTCCATTAGACACTTCACCGATCCTATTAAAATCAGCAGGTTCAGCCGACTTTTCTCTAATGTTTATGGAGGCCAATATTGTTCAGAAGAATCTGCCTCCGTTTTTGGTGTTTTTGTGTGGGTAAATAATATATATATATATATATATATATATATATATATATATATATATTATATACATATATATATATTTTAGGAAAAGGTGCACTATAACTTGTAACTTTCTGATTGTAATCTCTGCCCTTTCTATTCTTATTCTCATAAACAGCGTCACTTCGTAAGTGACACACCCACTGGACTCCTAAACATGATCCTAGATTTCAATCAATAAACGACTGAAGTTGTACTGAATCTTTTCCCACAAAGATATTTATCAATGTTCAGCTCCTCCTGCTCTATAACATGATTCTGATAAATTTAAAGGGGTGTTCCAGGAAAAAACTTTTATATATATATATATATATATATATATATATATATATCAACTGGCTCCAGAAAGTTAAACAGATTTGTAAATTACTTCTATTAAAAAATATTAATCCTTTCAGTACTGATGAGCTTCTAAAGTTAAGGTTGTTCTTTTCTGTCTAAGTGCTCTCTGATGACACGTGTCTCGGGAAACGCCCAGTTTAGAAGAGGTTTACTATGGGGATTTGCTTCTAAACTGGGCGCTTCCCGAGACACGTGTCATCAGAGAGCACTTAGACAGAAAAGAACAACCTTAACTTCAGAAGCTCACAAGTACTGAAAGGATTAAGATTTTTTTAATAGAAGTAATTTACAAATCTGTTTAACTTTTTGGAGCCAGTTGATAACCCTGGATAACCCCTTTAATAGCATTCTCATGGTGACAGGTTCCCTTTAAGGCCAGAGTATGGGATGGGCCTGGTAAGTTTAAAGGGGCTATCCAGTTATGAGCAAAAACGTATCTCCTATGATAAGTGTCTGATCACAGGAAGTCTGACCGCTGGGACCCCGTGCGATCTTCAGAGCAGAGTCCGTCTCTTACCGCTGAGCACTTCAACCCTCCAAGAAAAACTGACCTCAACAGTGACGGTGTACTCAGCCAATCACAGGCTGAGATGGGACATAGTTGCGACCGGTGATCGACTGAGTGGCCCTTACTGCTGAGATAAGTGCGTCTCAGGTGGGGGCCGTTTTGGAGATCATGTGGGGTCCCAGCAGTCAGATCCCCCATGATCAGACACTTTTCCCCTATCCTGTGGATAGTAGATGCGTTTTTTATAACTGGATAATCCTCCCTAAAGCATCTATGCTGGGTCTCTGACTGTTGTCAGTGCCACCAAAGAAAGCGAGCAGTGGCCCCGGCTCTCGAGTTGATGCAGAGCAGAGTGCCAGTGTTGCCATAACAACCATACTTAGCAAGCGTCATGCTGTCATATGGAGGGGCAATGGAGGACTCTCTCTGACATGTAGAGGAGAGAGAAACTTGTTGACGAGGAGCCTGCAACATGCAGTGCGTCTGGCAGCCAGCATCGGTGGAGAGGCTATGTACACCCCTTGGGGGGCCACGGCACTAGCCCTCTTTGCCGGGTGTTGACGTGGGCCCTGTGAAGCATCAAAATGCTACATACACCACATACATCTATCAGGCCTTTTTATTGGGAATATGTACTTGTCTATTTTTCCTATGCATTCTGTTACTATACTTTTCAGCTATGCATGCATTAAGCTCAGTGGTTTTCAAATTGTGGCCCTCCAGCTGTTGCAAAGCTACAACTCCCAGACCGGGCAGCAGTAGACCCCTTGGGGTACAGTGTGCCATAGCACTAGCCCTCTTTTGTTACTATACATTGCAGCTAATCATGCATTAGACTCAGTGGTTTCCAAATTGTGGCCCTCCAGCCAGGGGCAGACATATTGCCTGTGCAGTATGTTCAGCTGCACAGGGGCCCAGTGTGTGCACAGGGGCCCCCCTCACACGACACACAAGTGAGCAGCGGCGCTGCGCCGCCACTGCTCACTGTTCTAAAGTGGCCGCAGCACATAATAGCTCCCCAGGCACTTTAGACAGTGAGTCTGCCAGACCTGGGTCTGACGAGGGACGTCGCGCAAGTGATGTACCTTCGCAAACCCGCGCAGGAGGACGTCAGTTACGTCACTCATCAGGCCGTCACTGGAGAGGAGAAGCGCTACGCAGGCCAGGTAAGTGTGTCTATGTGTGTGTGTGTGTCTATGTGAGTGTGTGTGTGTTGGGGAGGGGGGGGGGGCGGCTATGCTAACTTATGTGGGGAAACTGCAACCTAGTGTAGGGAATCTATGCTACCTAATGTGAGGAACCTGCTACCCAATGTGGGGAAACTATTCTACCTAATGTGGGGGGCCTGAATGAGCTGCGGCATATTGGGGGCCTTAATAAATAATTAACAACTGATATTGGGGGGGGGGGGGTCCTCCTGAGCAACTGATATAAGTGGGGGCCCCCCTGAGCAAGTGACATATGGGGGTCCACCTAATTAAGTGACATATGAAGGGGGGGGGGAGTACCTGAACAATTGACGTACGTGGGGGGGGGGGGGGGGGCAGGCACATTGTTTGCACAGGGGCCCTCTGCTGTCTGTGTCCGCCCCTGCCTCCAGCTGTTGCAAAACTACAACTCCCAGTATGCCCGGACAGCTCTTGTGTCTGGCTGCCAGCATCGGTGGAGAGGCTGTGTACAGACTGCATAATAGGCCAGGCAGCAGTAGACCCCTTGGGTTGCAGTGTGCCATGGCACTAGGCCTCTTTGCCGGGTGCTGACGCGGGCCCTGTGCAGCATCAAATTGCTACATCTATCAGGCCTACTTATTGGGAATGCTCCTAGGTAATATATTTAATTAAATTTTACTTTCTCCAATTTACACACACACATATATATATATATATATTTATTATTTTTATTATTATATATATTATTTTATTTATTTATTATTATTATTATTATTATATATATATATATTTTTTTTTATTTTTTTTTTATTTTTTTTTTTTACAGCCAATAATATTAGTTTGGAAAAAAATTTTTTTAATAATTAAATTTAGTCGGATTTCGATCTCCTCTCCTCCAGTACAGACACTCCGCTCCGCTCGCAGTCCATCACCGTGCTCACTGTGCTGATAAAGCAGCAATATATCGACTGCTGCGGACAGATCCAGCATTTGATGGACTGTCTCTGAGAGCTCTGTTCTTTCCCACTGTTTCCTAGGTGATATGACGGAGCCCGCACATGTGCTGTGCAGCGAGCCCCGCTCCTGTGTATACCATAACACACACATATCACGAGGACATGTGTGCGTGCGGGTATATACGGGATTTATGCGTCGCTTTATACCTCTGATGATAGGAGGGGGCGCATTGCAGATTTGGGAATGTAGCCAAAAAAAATGGGGAAAAAAATTAAATAGGCAAGGTTATGGGAAAATATAAAAAATAAATAAAAAATAAAATAGCAGCTATAGCTGTGCTTATATTCAATATGCCTGAGGACAAAATAACCTCCAGCTATGTATTATTAATGGCCACACTGGAGAATACTGAATATTTACTTGTCTATTTTTCCTATGCATTCTGTTACTATACTTTGCAGCTATGCATGCATTAGGCTCAGTGGTTTCCAAATTGTGGCCCTCCAGCTGTTGCAAAACTACAACTCCCAGCATGCCCGGACAGCCAACGGCTGTCCGGGCATGCTGGGAGTTGTAGTTTTGCAACAGCTGCAGTGCTGTAGTTTGGGGTACTCCACTGGAAAAAAAAATTTTTAATCAGCTGGTAACAGAAAGTTAAACAGATTTGTAAATCACTTCTATTTAAAAAAAAAAAAATCTTAATCCTTCCAGTACTTATCAGCTGCTGTTAGTATCCACAGGAAGTTCTTTTCTTTTTGAATTTCCTTTCTGTCTGATCACAGTGCTCTCCGCTGACACCTCTGTCCATTTTTAGGAAATGTCCAGAGTAGGAGCAAATCCCCATAGAAAACCTATTCTGCTCTGGACAGTTCCTAAAATGGACAGAGGTGTCAGCAGAGAGCACTGTGGTCAGACAGAAATTCAATTAAAAAAAGAAAAGAACTTCCTGTGGATCATAACAGCAGCTGATAAGTACTGGAAGGATTAAGATTTTTTTTTTTTTATAGAAGTAAGTTACAAATCTGTTTAACTTTCTGGCACCAGCTGATTAAATTTTTTTTTTTCCAGTGGAGTACCACTTTAATGCATCCACAAGGTATACTAAAATGACTAAAGGGGTTATTCCAGGACTTTTTATTTTTTTTATTTGACTATGCTGCAGGGGCTGTAAAGTTAGTGTAGTTCATAATATAGTGTCTGTACCTGTGTTTCATGGTGGTCTTGCAATTATTATGGGATTTCTGCCCTAATGTTTATTTTTAACAACATACAAAATGACTGACGTTTCAGGTTTTCCCAGGTTGCAGTGCAGCCGAGACATTACATCACTAGTCAGGTGATCAGAGGGAGCCTTGGCTTCAATGGGTGGAGCGACCGCTGGATGGGAGGTAGATCATTCTGCAGTGAATTGTAGGTTTGCAACAGAGGTTAGAAAACAATGGTCTATTGCATTGAAGGGAGCACAGGTGTTTAATGGGTGGGGTGGCTGATATGTGAGAGAGAGGAAAACGACCTCCCACTCACAAACAAGGATTATGGGACTTGTAGTTGGAGGGAGGAAACTCCCACAGGAAATAGGCAGTTCACAAAAAGATAGCCACAGCGTTATGGTAGACTCAGAACATAACCGTTTAGCTCCAAGACAAGTACGGATCCTTCCTAAGCATGTCCATTACTGTCTGGCAGGTAAGTACTACAATCCCCTTATGGTGGAGAACCCCTTTAATAAACTGATATACTGTAAATGCAAGAAGAACAAGCCTATCTATGTGTATGAATATGTCACCTGCCACATTATATTACTAGTTATTTCAGAATGAGAAAGCTTCAAAGCTTGTGTCTCGTAAAGTATGAAAAGGTACGATGGCAAGTTCACTTCCTCCAAGTCTTAAAGGGGTACTCCGCCCCTAGACATCTTATCCCCTATCCAAAGGATAGGGGATAAGATGTCAGATCGCCGTGGTGCCGCTGCTGGGGACCCCGGGGATCGCTGCGGCACCGCGCTATCATTACAGCACAGAGCGAGTTCGCTCTGCACGTAATGACGCGCAATACAGGGGCCGGAGCATCTTTACGTCACGGCTCCGCCCCTCGTTACGTCACGGCCCGTCCCGTCAATACAAGTCTATGGGAGGGGGCGCGGCGGTCGTCACACCCCCTGCCATAGACTTGCATTAAGGGGATGGGCCGTGATGTCACGAGGGGCGGAGCCATGACGTCATGCGGCTCCGTCCCCTGTATCGCCTGTCATTACGCACAGAGCGAACTCGCTCTGTGCTGTAATGATAGCGCAGTGCCGCAGCGGGGATCCCGGGGCTCCCCAGCAGCGGCACCGCGGCGATCTAACATCTTATCCCCTATCCTTTGGATAGGGGATAAGATGTCTAGGGGCGGATTACCCCTTTAAGACTCCCATAGATATCAAACATGTGTTGGCCAATTCACTAATTTTGTGTGCGGGGCCAAGTCTACACCCGACAGATGATGTTTGGGGCATGTTTTTTTTTTTTTTTTACAGCCTGATCTTTTTGTTTGTGGGTAGATAAGCCACCGCCAGAGGAGTCTGGGAATAGCTTACCACCCTCTCTCTTCAGTTCTTTTTAATCTGACCACAGTGCTCTCTGCTGACACCTCTGTCCATGTCAGGAACTGTCCAGAGCAGCATAAGTTTTCTATGGAGATTGCTCCTGCTATGGACAGTTCCTGACATGGACAGAGGTGTCAGCAGAGAGCACTGTGGTCAGACAGAAAATAACTACACAACTTCCTGTGGAGCATACAGCAGCTGATAAGTACTGGAAGGATTAAGATTTTTCAACAGAAGTAAATTACAAATCTGTATAACTCTCTGGCACCAGTTGATTAAAAAAACAAAACAAAAAACAATAGTTTTCTACCAGAGTACCTCTTTAATGGTCTTTTAGAAGTACCCCCGATGCAGAAAGGTGTAAAGAGGTTTCAAATGTTGAACCCTCGAAAGAGAAAATGGACAAATATTGATGATATAGATCATAAAGACTGTGTGATGATAAAATAGTTGGAGGATATTCTTTACCTTAGAAACATTCTGGAGCGCAGCCATCCAATCCACACAGCTTCAATCTGCCGTCATAGTGAAATGAAAGAAAGGCTTTGGGCTTAGGACTCCAGATTTGCACTAGTTGGCGGATGACTTTTATTGGCTGCTGCCTCTGTTTGTAGGTTAGAAAGGCACTATACAGTGACCCCCCGACCTACAATGGCCCCAACATACGATCATTTCAACATGCGATGACCTCTCAGAGGCCATGGCATGTTGAAGGCAGCATCAACATACGATGCTTTTGTATGTCGGGGCCATCGCATAAACGGCTATCCGGCAGCGCAGACTGCTTCAGCTGCCACCGGATAGCCGTTTACGGAGCCCCGTGTGGTCCGCTGATCACTTACCTGTCCTCGGGGCTCCGGCGCGTCCTCTTCGGGATCCCCTGCATAGTCGGCGCTCTCCATCGTCGACATCACGTCGCTGCGTACGCCGTCCCGTCATCCAATAGGAGCGGCGTGCGTAGCGATGTGATGGCGGCGACGGAGAGCGAGGATGCCGGGGAAGTAGAGGCCTTGCCGGAGCGTCGCGGACACCTCGGGGACGCGGCGACAGCGATGGAAGGCGACATCCAGGGCAGCGGTGACGGTCCGGAGCGGCGGGGACAGGTGAGTACAACTTCTTCTAACAGTGGTCTACAACCTGCGGACCTCCAGATGTTGCAAAACTACAACACCCAGCATGCCCGGACAGCCAACGGCTGTCCGGGCATGCTGGGTGTTGTAGTTTTGCAACATCTGGAGGTCCGCAGGTTGTAGACCACTGTCCTATACTTTACATTGCACGGATCCCTCAACATGCGATGGTTTCAACAAACGATGGTCCATTTGGAACGGATTACCATTGTATGTTGAGGGACCACTGTACTGATCTGGCATTGACACTGCTAACTCTGCTATCAAACACCGGGGGCTGAGCCAGGCCTTCTGCATTGCCTAGTAACTGCTAGAGCAAGGAAAAGATGTCACGGGATTTATAGAGCAGTTACAAGAAGAATCATATAAAAGATGGCCTTTTAGACCTGGCACTGCTGCCCGGGAACTGCATCTCTGCAGCAGTGACCAGAACTCCGTGAGATTTATCAATTAAAGGTGTAATGTGAATCCATCTTTACAGGGTAGGTACGCGGGCCAGTGACTGCGCCACGGGTCATTGCTTACCTGATTCAGGGAGAACGTTATCCTGGCAGTCTGGACAGGTATCAGATGGGTCATATTGCCCTAAAGTGATATTAAAACTTTCCATGCAAGAAATAGCCAATAAAATTAGGAATCCCAGTTCCCATCTGTCATGACCGTTCCTTTATAACTCAATTTATTCAATGTTAATATGGATCCTTTTTTATTTTTTATTTTTGGCAAATATAATACATTTACATTTCTGTTAATAAGATGGACTATTAGTATAAGTCTTTGTATTTCTGTTTCTAAAGTAGAATATCATTGAATAGGAAAGCCAATTCATAAGGTTCATCGACTGACACCTCTTTGCTTTATAACTAAATATGCAAACTTACCACACTCAACCCCCCCCCCCCCAATATCATGACATTTAAAGGGATACTCTGAAAAATGCTGCAGAAGTATATATCATTCCTTACCCGTCTACCCCAGTTCTAAAACCCCCAAAAATCGATTTGTTATGTGCATCTGTAGACCTCTTCCCTTCCGTGACTACTTCCTGGTTGAGCAGTTGCTTAGTATCACAATTCCCAGAATGCATTGTTCTCCCTCCACTCTTCATACCAGTCCTCCCACCATGCCCACTCCCCTTCCACAGTACTCCTTCCACTCAGAGCTGCTGCAGAACATTTCTCTACAGAGCAATACAGTCTGCAGCACCTGCTATCCATTCCCTGTCTGTTTCTCTGCCTGTGGGTAGGTTCAGCTTAAAGGAGTAGTCCAGTGGTGAGCCAGTGGTGAACAACTTATCCCCTATCCTAAGGATAGGGAATAAGTTGCAGATCGCGGGGGGTCCGACCGCTGGGGCCCCCTGCGATCTCCTGTACGGAGCCCCGACAGCCCGCGGGAAGGGGGCGTGTCAACCTCCGCACGAAGCGGCGGCCGACACGCCCCCCCTACCTTCGGCAATCTCCGGCTCTGCCATTGAGATGTATTGAGGGGGCGTGTCGGCCGCCGCTTCGTGCGGGGGTCGACACCCGATATCTGGCCGGAGAGCCAGGGGGCCCCAGCGGTTGGACCCCCAGCGATCTCAAACTTATCCCCTATCCTTAGTATAGGGGAAAAGTTTTTCACCACTGGACTACCCCTTTAAGGAGCTTGATCAAAGATGCAATATCCAGCCACACCTCCTAAAACAGCACTCTAGAAAGAAGGAGGAGACAGGGAGCTACTGAGACAACACCATACTGACAAAGAAAGGACTACACAACTTTCTGTCAGGAACAGGCACCAACTCTCACAGAGGAGTACGTGCTGGGACAGCATACCCTCCATTCATTTCTATGGGAGTATCGGAGAGGCCGAGTACAGCACTTGGGTCTCTTAGGCACTTTAAAGAGAATTAAAAGAGCGTGTACCGTCCCCAGAATGCGCTCCTCTGAGATAGCCGGGGACTTCGTAGGAGATCCCGGGGGGGTCCCATCAGTCCTGTGGATAGGGGATAAGTTACTTTTTGTTGCACACCATTAATTTATAAGTTATACTACTGATTGTTTTAGATTTCATCTCGTCTTTGCGTATTTGTATGTTATATGATCGTTAGTGTTAGATTTAGGGTTGCCACCCAAAAAATACCGGCCATGCTAATCTGCATAATTAATTATATATGGGTAACATCACAGGATGCACATATGCGGGGGAAATTTTGTCCTATTCTGACCCCTATAACTTTATTATTTCTTCATAAACGGGCCTGTACGAGGGCTCATCTTTTGCGCCATGATCTGTAGTTTTTAACAGAACCCTTTTTGTTTCGATGTGACTTTTTGATCGCTTTTTTAAAAATTAAATTCAGGAGTTACAGTTAGTTACTAACTACAACTCCCAGCATGCCCTGATACAGCCTGTGGCTCAGCAGCTGCCCCAAACGAAAACTGCTATTCCCAGCACGTTGGACTATATGGGTATGTTCACACTACGGAATTCCGCGGTGTGAACTTAACATTAGTGTGAATGGGTCTCCGCGAGATCCGTTCACACTGCGAAATTTCGGCGGCGGACAATTCCGCCGCTGAAATTGTTCCGCGCAAAGAAAGAATATGTTCATTCTTTGCGTGGAAGTCCGCGAGCTTTGCACAGCCGTCAATGGTGACGGCGCGGTGCCGCGCGGTCCTACCGTCGCCGCCAGCTGCCAGTCTGAATCCCAGCTCGCTGAATTCAGCGAGCGGAGACTCCGTTCACATTCTGTAGTGTAGTGTGAACATACCCTATAGTAGTATACAAAAAGACTTGATGTCCAGCGAGGTAGGATGCAAAACAGGATTTCTTTATTTAGGACACATGGTCAGCACATAAAACCAACGCGTTTCGGGTCAGGCAGGACCCTTAATCATGGCATGCCATGATTAAGGGTCCTGTCTGACCCGAAACGCGTTGGTTTTATGTGCTGACCATGTGTCCTAAATAAAGAAATCCTGTTTTGCATCCCACCTCGCTGGACATCAAGTCTTTTTGCTCCTAGTAATAGGCCGGAGGCACTGCCGGCCAGTCCGTGCGGAGTGTGGGGATTGCAGTGGAGGTGAGCCGTCCTGTTCATTTCTATAGTAGTATACAGTATAGGTCAGTGTTTTCCAAGCAGGGGTGCCTCCAGCTGTTGCAAAACTACAACTCCCAGCATGCCCGGACAGCCAACGGCTGTCCGGGCATGCTGGGAGTTGTAGTTTTGCAACAGCTGGAGGCGCTCTGGTTGGGAAACACTAGTATAGGTTATGGTGCAACATTTCGGGAGTTGGTGGATTGGTTGGATAAATACCCGCCATGGCATTGCAGGTATTTTTTTAATATAAAAATACTGGCAGGGTGGCAAAAATACCGACTAGGGCCAAGATTTATCAAAATGTGTGAGAGAAAAAGTGGCGGGATTTTCCCACAGCAACCAATCACAGCTCAGCTAACGAGCTGAGGTAAAGTGAAAGCTGGACTGTGATTGGTCGCTGTGGAAAAATCCCTCCACTTTTTCTCTCACAAATTTTGATAAATCTGGGCCTGTGCCTGTAAAATACCGGCCAGGTGGCAACCCTAGTTGGATTCCTACATTTATACCTATAATGGACACACAAGCCCTTCTCTGTGTCCTCTTTCCTTCCCAGTGATACAGTCCCCCTCGTACTACATGCAGTTCTGTGTCATGGAAACCAACAGAATCTTGTTTTTTATTTATTTATTTCTTCCAGGCTTTTAGAATGTAAATTAAAGGCCTTAAACCTACGGTTATTTATGTCGCCATAGCAACCTGCGGAGACTGCATTTAGTGGGTGGTAATTTTTTCTTTTTTTTTTTGTGTGTGTGTGTGGTTAATTCTCAATTCTGAACATTTTCAATGTAAAGGCCTCCAACCATTACAATTAACACCACCAGCCAGTGCGGAATTTTGGCTTTTATGTTTTAGTTCAAAGCTTTTATATTGTAAATTGTTAGCTTGAGACCGCGGCTGCCATGGAAACGTGAGGGCGTCGATGGAGATGGGCCATTTTGGAAAAAATTGGAGACAAAATACAAAAATGTAGCAATGTAAAACTGAAAGGGTGTTGTTTAATAAAATCGGCTGACGAGTTGCTATTGCAGTAATTATTATTATTATTATTTTTTTTTTTAATATAGTTTCTTTCTTAGGCCGCATTCACATTTCGTTTTTGCAATACGGTTGCCGTATCCAGTTTCATTGAAAAAAATCGTATCGAACCGTATTGCAAACCGTATAAATATATATATATATATATATATATATATATATATATATATATATATACAGTGGTCCCTCAAGTTACAATATTAATTGGTTCCAGGACGACCATTGTATGTTGAAACCATCATATGTTGAGACCAGACCTCTATGGAAACCTGGTATTTGGTTCTGAAGCCAAAAAATGTCATCCAAAAATAGGAAAAAGTGAGAATTAAAGAAAAATAAGTAGATAAATAATATAGATAAAGCAAATCATTACATATAAAAGTAATAAAGATCTGCTGGAAGCTGTAAATCACTGTCTATTTCAGTGTTTCCCAAAGAGGGTGCCTCCAGCTGTTGCAAAACTACAATTCCCAGCATGCCCCGACAGCCTTCGGCTGTCCGGGCGTGCTGGGAGTTGCAGTTTTTCAACAGCTGGAGGCACCCTCTTTGGGAAAGACTGGTCTTTGTAGAGGACAGAAGCTTCTTCAGGGCCCTGTACAGAACACGCAATGTCCTAAAAAAAAAAAAAAAGGAAAATGGAGCCGCCCTCACCTGGTGTCCAAAGTAGCAGCTACCCTGGCCTAGGTAAAGAGTACAGAACATTTAGTACCTCCCTGTACTGTAGGGGGCGCTACCAGACACCAGTCAGTGCATGCACTTTAGGACTACAGGGGTTTTACCAGTGAAATGGCCATTCTGATTGGTCGGTTCTTCCAGCCACTGACACGTTTCGCAGATTCCATTGAGTCTGGTTTCAAGTTACGATGCTCCAGAAAAGACCATTGTATGTTGAAACTATTGTATGTTGAGGCCATTGTAAGTTGAGGGATTACTGTATATATATATATAGACATTTCATTGTAAACCGTATGCCAACCGTAGCATCAGGTTATGTACGTTTTGCATAATTTACGGGGTTTATACGGTTTTTAACGGTACACCAAACCGTAGTCTACTACGGTTTTGTGTCCCGGTCAAAAACCATATCCAACCTGTATACGGTTATTTTAAAATGAAAGTTCTATGGTAACCGGTATTGAATCGTATGTGCGTACGGTTACATCCGGTTTGCACAATACTGTTTTTCATTATTTTATTTTTTTGGGGGGAAATTCAATAAAAAAAGAATAACTTTATTTAAAATGTTGACAAACATAAAACCGTATCCCTTTTTTTTTTTCAAGGAAAACGTATTTAAACGTATGCAAACGGACATACGGTTAAAAACGTGAGGAGGCATATACGGTTGCATACATTTCTGTCCGGTTTGGAGACATACGTTTTTTGTACAGAAACGGGATACAGGACCCGTATTGCAAAAACGAGATGTGAATGCAGCCTTAGGGTATGTTCACACTACAGTGTGTGAACGGAATCTCCGCTCGCTGGGCCGCCACCATTGACGGCTGTGCAGTGCTCGCGGACTTCCGCGCAAAGAATGAACATGTTCTTTCTTTGCGCGGAACAATTTCAGCGGCGGAATTGTCCGCCGCTTAAATTCCACAGTGGGAACGGGTCTTTCGGAGACCAATTCACACTAATGTTAAGTTCACACCGCGGAATTCCGTAGTGTGAACATACCCTTATACAAATAGGTTTGTGTAAGCTGAATAGTAACAAAAGCTGCTGCCAGCAACACCTCGGGATCTCTGCCATCTTATGGGCAGTCATTATAGAGCAGGTTTTATTGTTCCCGGTACACTTTTTATAAGGGCTTGTTCACACTGTCATTTCTCTAAAGCATGTCTTGAAGAATGATGCACTTTGTTTGGAGTTTTCTACACTAAAAAATTGCATCTGTTGGCCGGATTTACTTTTATAGTCGCTAATGGTGACCATACAACTTCAATAACTGCTTGTTCAGCCAACAGCTATTACTTCAGTTGTCCCCATTCACATGCATGCTCACTTAGTCTGAGAATCCATGCATTTTTAGTGAGTCGAGGTGGATAAGCCATTGCCAGGCACCTATTTATTTCCTTTAATGTGTACCTGTCATATCACAGAACAAAATAATGCCTACATATTTTACTCACTAGGTCATGCCGATGCTTTACATGTCTTTTTTCTGTGTCTAGTTTCTGTATTTCGCTCACAAATTCCTCTGTTCTGCTGCTCCCTCATTCTGACATCCACTGCTCAGTAAGGGGCGTGTCTGAGGCAATCGCTGAACCCGCCCTCACTCACCATGCATTCACTTCCTCCCTGAGTCTGCTGTGCTGGCTCTCTTCATCCAATCACTGCAGGCTGCTCTGTAATCCCCTCCTCTCTGTTTTCATGCTGCAGTCTGATAGGACAGGAGTGAGCACAGAGGACTGCTAGTCCCGCCCTCACTTCCTGGACTGTGTCCTAGCCTGTTCTTCAGCTGAGACAATGATGATGATGCACTAGGCGACCCCTAGTGGTCTTTTTTTTTTTTTTTTTTTTTTTATAAGCCATGATTTCTGTAAAAAAGAAGATGCCAAGATGTATTTATTTATTTATTTTTTTTAGTTTTTTTTAGAAAGTTTTGCCAAGATGGTAAACATATAAAAAGTTTTTGATTCTGAAAGTGCCCATTTAAGAATGAAAGGATCAGGTGTTGAAATTCACCTGCCCAATCTTTCTTTCCACCAATGTCAGGAAAGAGTTGGTACACCTCTATACGCATATCAAAGTCAGCTGCTACCACTTATTTGTATTGGATCCTTAAATGGAATGTGTAACAATTCTTTTTTTAATTGATCAGAGCCAAATTCTAAAATATGTTGTTTTTTCTAATTTGTTATTTCCTGATTATAATTTGTACATTATTGGATGAAACAAGATTTGAGTACGTTTCCAGAGTAGTAAACCTTCGCATTAAAGGGGTATCCCGGGGGAGGGGGGGGGGGGGAAGAAGTTAAGCCTTCCAAAAGTTAGCAGCTTCCCTGGAGGAAGCCAGGTACTTCTTTCCAATCAGATGCAGTGCTCTCTGCTGCCACCTCTGCTGATGTCAGAAACTGTCCAGAGCAGAAGAGGTTTGCTATGGTAATTTGCTCCTGCTCTGTGCAGTTCCTGACAGGGAAAGAGATGTCAGCGGAGAGCACAATGTCTGACTGGAAAGAACCACACAACTTCCTCTGGACAGCAGCTGATAAGCACAGGAAGGGTTGAGATTTTTAAATAGAAGTAATTTACAAATCTCTTTAACTTTCTGGAACCATTTGATTTGAAAAGTTTTTTTTTGCTCCAAAATACTCCTTTAAAGTGGTACTCAGGCGCTAAGACATCTTAAGATAAGATATCCTCTGGATAGGGGATAAGATGCCTGATCGCGGGGGTCCCGCCGCTTGGGACCCCCATGATCTTGCATGCCCCACCTTGTTACAATCGGTCCCCGGAGCATGTTTGCTCCGGGTCTGATTACTGCCGAACAAGGCGCCGAAGCATTGTGATGTCACGGCTCTGCCGCCGTGTGATGTCACGCTCCGCCCCCTCCCATAGGCTTGCATTGAGGGGGCGGAGCGTGACATCACACGGGGGCAGAGCCGTGACATCACAATGCTTCGGACCCGGAGTTAAACAGATTTGTAAATTACTTCTATTAAAAAATCTTAATCCTTCCAGTACTTATTAGCTGCTATTTGCTCCACAGAAAGTAATTTTCTTTTTGAATTTCCTATCTGTCTGACCACAGTGCTCTCTGCTGACACCTCTGTCCATTTTAGGAACTCTGTCCCAGAGTATTAGAAAATCCCCATAGCAAACCTCTCCTGCTCTGGACAGTTCCTAAAACGGACAGAGGTTTCAGCAGAAAACACTGTGGTCAGACAGAAAATAAATTCAAAAAGAAAAGAATAGAATATCTGACTATTTTGTACAATATTTGCTGTAATAGATTAAAGACAGCACCAAAAACAGTGCCACACCTGTTCTCAGGTTGTGGGTGTTATTACAGCTCAGTTCCCTTGAAGTGAATGGAACCAAGTTGTAATACCACACACAACCAGAGGGCAAGGGTGGAGCTGTTTGTGGAAGAAATTAGCTCTGGTTTTTGAATCCTTAAAGGGGTACTCCGGCACTTAGCCATCTTATCCCCTATCCAAAGGATAGGGGATAAGATGCCTGATCACAGGGGTCCCGCCACTGGGGACCTCCGTGATCTTGCATGCAGCACCCCGTTAAAATCAGTCCCCGGAGCACGATCGCTCCGGGTCTGATTACTGGCGATCACAGGGGCCGAAGCATTGTGACGTCACGGCTCCGCCTCGTGTGCCATCACGCTCCCCCCCCCCTCAATGCAAGCCTATGGGGACTGATTTGAACAGGGTGTTGCGTGCAAGATCCCCAGTGGCGGGACCCCCGCGATCAGGCATCTTTTCCCCTCTCCTTTGGATAGGGGATAAATTGTCTAAATGCCGGAGTACCCCTTTAATAACCTCTTCAACCAGTATGAGAATATTGGGGGAGATTTATCTAAACCTGACCTGTGCATAGGAAAAGTTGCTGAGTTGCCCATAGCAACCAATCAGATCGCTGCTTTCATTTTTTTAGAGGCCTTTGCAAAAACAAAAGAAGCGATCTGATTGGTTGCCATGGGCCACTCAGCAAATTTACCTCTAGACAAGTTTTGATCAATCTCCCCCATTTATCTTATATAGAACATAAATCTGATGTTTTCTCCCTTCAGTACAAGTATGACAGACCGGATGCCTACAATAGACCATCCAGCTTAGACACAGTCTGCCATTGTAGCCGATTGCTTGACCTGTCTGATTAATCCTGATTTTTACTGGTTGACACTAGGGTCGGATTTATCATTAGGCACAGTAGGTTGCCGTAGTTGAGACCTTTTACACAGCATGGTTATCCAGTTTATTAGGTTTCATAGGTAAGGGGGGAAAATATGTGACTGAAAAACATATCTGACATGCCAAAATTATGAGAGTTTATGGGGCTGAGCTTAATAATCCAGAAGTTAAATGCTTAGTTATCTTCTCAGAATTCTCACTGTTGGCTGCATCATCCTAGTGTATTGTTTCCCATGCGTGGTCAGGGCTGGTGCAAGGATTTTAGGCAGCTAATTTTGCCGTCCCTTGAACCCACCCATTTGCTCTGCCCTTTGACACGCCCCACCTTACTGCTGGGTTGACACACTGTAGCAAACCTCCTCCCATGATGTCAGGGCCTGCCTGTCTGGCCTCGGAGGTGGCACGGTGCCCCTCCATCAAGCTGAAGAATGTAGATTAATATGGTACCGGAGGAGGGGATTGCGATGGTGGTGCTGGCTGGGTGGGTGCTTCAGATGAGCAGAGGGTGCTTTGGATGCTGACTACTAACTTTCTTGCAGTGGGCAGAGTGGCACCCCAATAAGAGGGCATCTAGGCGGCTGCCTATTTTGCTTATAGGCAGAACCGGCCCTGAGCGCGGTCCTCAAGTCCCCCCAACGGGCCATGTTTTCAGGAATTCCTTAGTCTTGCACAGGTAGTATAATTGTGGTGATGCCTGATGCCCTGACCAGAATTATATCACTGTCTTAGTGAATTAAGCCGTGACCATTGCACAGTTTCTCTTGATCTACGAGTTTTGGTTCGGGGCTGTACATTAATCCGGTCTGGTGATGCGGTGATGTCATTTGCATATGCTTCTCTACTTGTTAGAGGAAACAGATCAATCACGCTTGAACTCTTCTCTGACAGGTAGAGAAGAAGTATATCTAAATTACATCACCACAAGATCAGATTAATGTGCAGCCCCAAGCCAGAGCTAATAGACCAAGACGAGCGGCACATGCATGTCCACTACAGATAAGCAAATCCATTTGGTACAAACTGCATCGTTTCAAATCTCCCAATAATTTGCCAATTTTGTGACCATGAAACTCCTAAAATGTTGGCCACTACTAGCCCTACTGTACTGCTGCCGCTGCTACTTTTCCTGCTCAGCCGTACATCTCCTGTGTTGTCAATCATTTTGTACAGCTGCTTGGAACCCAACCCAGCACCAGATAAATATAAAAACCTAAATCCTAGGACACTTCAGAGTATGATACACAAGATATTAGGGCAATCGGGGCGCTTACGATTCAATGTCAAATGGGAAGTCCAAGTCTATAGTATCGGACGTGACACATTTTTTTTTTATTGTGTCCATCACAACTTCACTAGGTGGACATGGTTTTAGACTTTGGATAAAAATAGAGGGGGCAATACCACTCTCACCAATATAAGTTATCTCATGAATATTTTTTGTATATTTCAATTATTAAATTGCTTATTTTATCATGTTTTTCAAATTTTTTAATAATACAGTATTTTTTTTTTTAAGGGATAACCCCTTTCTAGTATGGATGTGAACATCTTAAGCTTTTTGGGAAGTGCTAATAAGAAGGGTTAACTAACACTATTGCCCTATGGTATCAGCTTAGTTACACTTTCAGGTGTCAAGCCTCCGTCTTGGGAATGGTCCCGCATTGTCACAGATGCAGCCCTTCTCTCACATGACCAATCTGTTCTGCATAGTCTAACACGGCTCACTTTAGTCTATTTTGGTCTTTGCCTTCAGCAAATGTGTCCCTTGGGGCATTAATCATATGAGCTGCCTACACCCAGTATTTCGGTATGTTCCTCACCTAACTATATCTCATTCCATTGAAGTGAGTAGCACAGCGGCACCATTTATTTCAATTGACAGGAAACATCATTTCTTTTCCCTTAGCTGTGACTTTTTAATGCCCTGTAGACAGAGACGAGGACTGGCACTCTTTAGGAATAAAGCTCAACTCTACACTGTCCAAAAGCTGCGACGGGCCCAAAGAATGTCTCCTGTATACTGGATCTATTTGTGCCAATGTGGTGTTTTTGATGTCCGGTCCATATACTTTATACAGAACAATGGTGGAGAGGAGCAGAAAGTTTGTAGGTACTTCATGGGATTCTGCAAACTGCTGCTGTCCGCCATGTTTTATTCTACACAAAGCTTGTAAAAATCTACTTTTCCAAAGAATGTAACAAAACCTAATGGGCTACTCTTACTCTAGACTTTTATAGAATTTGCCATAAATATCTCATATGGAGGTATAGGATTTAGCTGGTTATCCCTGATACGTGTGAACCTTTCCCACTGTTGCGAGCTGATAGTTTTCACATAGTCCACCCCCGCTCTTTGGCCGGTGTTTCCATTGAGGGGAGTAGACAGAAAAGGGACATCACTGCCCTACTTCTTCTCCCTATAGTTTCTACTGCTGATCCCTCCTAGAAAGACAAAACCGGTTGCTGAAAAAAGTAAGCAACGCCTGCTTATAGGTGGGTGTCCCAACCAACAAGAAAAAAGAGAATATGGGACCCATTATTGGTAGGTTAACATTGCATATGATGGTTGAAACTAGATAGATGAAATTCTAGATTGGTGGCCGTCCAACTATTGGAACCCTCACCGATCTCCAGACAAATCTACTTCTCTACTTGCCAGAGAGGAAACAGACCAATCATGCTTGAACGTTTCTTTGACAGGTAGAGAAGAAGCATTTGGAAATGATATCACCACATCACAAGACTAGATTAATGCCAGAAATCCCATATTTGTGGGGGTCCAACAATTGGAACCCTCGCAGATCTCTAGACAATTCCACTTCTCTACTTACCAGAGAGGAAACAGAACAATCATGCTTTGAAGGGGTACTCTGGTGGAAAACATTAGTTTTTTTTTTATCAACAGGTACTAGAAAGTTAAACAGATTTGTAAATTACTTCTATTAAAAAATCTTTACCCTTCCAGTACTTTTTACCAGCTGTATTCTACAGAGGAAATTATTTTCTGTTTGAATTTCATTTTTTTTGTGCACTCTGCTGAGAAAATCCCAGCAGGATAAAATAGCAGGAGAAAATCCCCATTGCAAACCTGTGCTGCTCTGGACAGTTCCTGACATGGACAGAGGTGTCAGCAGAGAGCACTGTGGACAAGACAAAAAAGAAATTCAAAAAGGAAAGAATTTTCTCTGTAGCATACAGCTGCTAAAAAGTACTGGAAGGGTAAATATTTTTTAATAGAAGTAATTTACAAATCTGTTTAACTTTCTGATTTAACATTTTTTTTTTCCACAGGAGTACCCCTTTAACTGTGAGGTAGAGAAGAAGTATATCTAAATGATATCACCACATTACAAGACTGGATTAATGCCAGATTGGTGGGGGTTCAACTATTGGAACCCTCACCGATCTCCAGACTGGAGAAGGTTATAGACAGGAGGAGTTTAAATAATGTGGGGGTTGCGAATTCTCCCTGCTGCTCCTTTCAAAGTCTATGGCATTAGCGTTCCTACTTGTGGGACCTCAACCGATCTAGCAGTTATCACCTATCCGAAGGATAAGGGATCATATCTGCAGATTTAAACAGACTTTCAAAGTTATGGTAGATGTGGAAAGAACTGATCAAGAGCACTCGGATGTTTCTGTGATATATTTGGTGCCTCTTTAGGCACTATTGTGTTGTCTTTAGCTAGCATCAATGGGTTCCACCAACTATTTTGCACTAAGATACTGCACCACCTCAAGCCACGCCCCTTTCCTGTAGATCACACTTGCCAGAGGAGGAACTTGTAGCTTCTGGGCCCCAATGCATAATCTGCAACAGGGCCCCATGTGCCAAACATAATACTGGTCTCTTATGGGGCAAATGTGCTTTGGGGTCCCCTAAGGCACCAGGGCCCCTGTGGGACTGCTACCTCTGAATCCCCTATAGTGACGCCCTCTTTAGAGAAAAGTCAATTGGAGGAGATACATAAAGCATGTAACACATATAACAAATGTGATGCAAAGCACATATGCCACTTTTGTGAAGCCCGAATTGGGGGGGGGGGGCATTTGGAATAGTAAACTTACCCCAATGAGGGGTTTAATAAAAGAAAGAGGTCAATAACACGTCAATACATCTTTATATATATAGCTTCCAGACCTGACTACATTCTACAAGACAGCAAGTTGAAATACAGAAATAAATACTGAAAGCATTAAAAAAAAAACTCAAATGTATGGATAAAAGAGACAATAAATAATAAATGTGCTGCTAGCCGTTCCTATTAGCATTTTTAGTAAAAAATATTTATTACAAAAAAAAAAAAACAACAACAGATCAGTATAAGGCAGCTAAGTGCCTTCCTGTCACCCTGACCCTTATGTGCGTCTGCATGGATTTCTGCCTGGATTAGATTGCGAGATTCACTGGGGCAGAAAACAATACAACGTATCAGTAAATGCTGTTTGAAGTGCAAGATAATGCGCTGCTTGTCTGTAAATATGGAAAAACAATTACATTTCAGTATTATGCAATAAACCAGCGTTTTCCGACCAGTGGGCCTCTAGCTGTTGCAAAACTACAACTCCCAGCATGCCCGGACAGCCGAAGGTTGTCCGGGCATGCTGAGAGTTGTAGTTTTGCAACAGCTGGAGTACCTACTGTAGTAGTCACTAGAGATGAGCAAACTTACAGTAAATTTGATTCGTCACAAACTTCTCGGCTCGGCAGTTGATGGCTTATCCTGCATAAATTAGTTCAGCTTTCAGGTGCTCCCGTGGGCTGAAAAAGGTGGATACAGTCCTAGGAGACTCTTTCCTAGGACTGTATCCACCTTTTCCAGCCCACCGGAGCACCTGAAAGCTGAACTCATTTATGCAGGATAAGTCATCAACTGCCGAGCCGAGAAGTTTGTGACGAATCGAATTTACTGTAAGTTCGCTCATCTCTAGTAGTCACCACTGCTCCAGCTGTAACTTCAGCTACTCAGGCGAGATTGACAGCCCAGGCAGTGGCCTGTCAATCAAGAGGCGTGATTACACAGCGGTGACTACTACAGGATGCCTGCCACCCCTGGAACTACTTGCAGGGCATTAGAAAATCAGGCGAATGGCCCTGAAGACATCCGGATATGGTGAGAAAGCAGATTTTACCCTATATAATGTGTTGCCAGGGGTGTAGCTATAGGAGGTACAGAGGTAGCAGTCACACAAAAGCACATCTGCTCCAATGCACATCTGCTCCAATGCACATCTGCTCCAAAGCACATCTGCTCCAATGCACATCTGCTCCAATGCACATCTGCTCCAATGCACATCTGTCCCATAAAAGACCAATATTATGATTGGCACATGGAACCTTGTTGCAGATTTTGCATTGGGGCCCAGAAGCTACATGTTACGCCTCTGCATCTTGCCAACAGTTATATAGGGTAAAATCTCATAACAGGTTCCGTTTAGCTGGGCTTTCCAATACCTCTGGTAAATTTGCCGTTCCAACCCATTTACCAATACCTTAGTTTAGGCAGATTCATCTGATGGCGCCCACCCAGTACTCAGGCAACATGTCCCACCAGCTCCATTCCAACCGCGTCTCTACCTTATTCAATCATATTTGCACTGGTTAGTCAAGTGCACTGTTAAGAATTTTTTTCTTAAAGGGGTACTCCGGTGAAATGTATTTATTTATTTTTTAATTAACTGGTGCCAGAAAGTTTTGTAATTTACAGATTTGTAAATTACTTCTATTAAAAAATATTTATCCTTCCAGTACTAACTAGCGGCTTTACATTACAGAAAAACTTTTTGGATTGTTTTTTTTCTTTCCACAGTGCTCTCTCTGCTGACACCTCTGTCCATATCAGGAACTGTCGAGAGCAGGAGCAAATCTTCATAGCAAACCTATGCTGCTCTGGACAGTTCCTGATACGGACAGAGGTGTCAGCAGAGAGCATTGTGGACAGAAAAAAAAGAAATCCAAAAAGAAAGGAACTTTCTCTGTAATATACAGCCACTAATAAGTGCTAGAAGGATAAAGATTTTTTAATAGAAGTAATTTACAAATCTGTTTAACTTTCTGGCACCAGGTGATTAAAAAAAATGTTTTCCACCGGAGTACCCCTTTAAAGGAGTTTGTCCCTTGAAATCATGCTGCTCAGAGCTTCCTGGTCCACGTCCTCACACAGGAAAATACAAGCTCAGTCAATTACTGTCAGCAGCTATTTCCTGTGTGTCCAGACATCACCAGGAGGCAATGGTGGTCCCAAGAGGGACTGTGCACCATCAGAAAGACAGTGATGATCTTTAAAGGTGTAATTTGGTATCAGATAATTGTTTATAAATAAAACTATCACTCCAAGACATTTAACTTACTAATATAGTGTTATAAATGATTGTACTGGCTTAAACATATTTTTGTTTAATTTGCTTTTGACAGGAAGTTGTGTAGTTCTTTCATTGTCAGTGTGGTGTCTTCAGCTTCCCCAGTTCCTCCCTCTCTACCTAGAAGATGTATCATGCTCTGCTTTCTCAGGAGGCGTGGCTGGATCTTGCTTTTTACTTGCACTAGCCCCGCCCACTGTGCAATGTCATCACCTGTGACCAGACCATACAGCCTATTTCCCCGACATATACACTTATGCATAGATATCTTTATTGGGAGATTGAGGGAAGAATGAGGTGTGTTTATGCTGCCACAGGCAGAGGAGCAGACAGGCAATGAATAAAGCAGCTTTTGCAGACTTGCTGTGTGGAAGGGAAATCTGCAGCAAATGGCAGGGAACTGGCAGTAGTGCTGTGGGAGTGGAGTAGGGTGTGAGGGTTGTGAGGAAGAGCTCTGAGGGAAATCATTGCATTCTGGGAATTGTTGTACTGAACAACTGCTTAACCAAGAAGCACAGTGATTATCTGAAATAGGAAGAAACCCACTGACACACAAAGCAAAGAGACTTTGGTGGTTTCAGAACCGGGGCAGACAAGTAAACAGTGCTACATACAAGTCCTGGTGCAAATGTACACTATCAGTATTGAGACATCCCTACAACACTGTCTTTTTTAAAGCTTAATGTAGCTTGGAATCTTTATTTTGTAATGTATAAAGGTTTTTTGCATTTTATAAGAAAAAAAAAAAAAGGACGTAATCACTACAGAACCTCTCAATTGGTATTTTGGGCATAGCCTTTGGACGCCGGTGGGTTAAGAAATGCAGGGATCCTTCTTTGTGTAAGCATTGAGCACGCAGAGGTGCGATTCTTTGAAAACCTCTTGTAATGTAGCGTGTGCACGCAGGCGATCCCTCTGAATTATTTAAAGGATACTAATCTGTGTAGGAAAGAAAATCCACTAAAATCTAATGATGTGTGTAAGAGGATGATGCCATTGATGTGTAAGGCTGGAGGTAGCGCGGAGCACAGCGTTTAATTAAGGGTATTTTTTTTTTTTTTTTAAAGGAGCATGTACCATTGAAGTCTTTCTGGGACAGCTGATATGTATAGGGGAGGGCTCGTCGAACACGAGTGGGTGGATTTCAGCTGAGCTTTTTTTTCCCCGATACCGTTGGCATGTATGTAGTATCTGCCTTGTTCTGTCTCCATGGTGAGTTCATCAAGAATTCTGGTTGGGAGCTGAATCATCTTGTTGTCATTACAGTGTGCTGAACAGAGGACAGGGGGAGGGCAGCTGTGCCTTTCTAAACTGCCATTGTTCACCCTGGTAAGCTTGTGTATAATTATACGCCGTGATTGCAGACCCTCGGAAAATCTTGTCACTGAACTGCGAGCTCAGAAATGCATTCAAGGTGAGCTCGCCCACACAGGAGTATTCACAGACACTGCCTATGGGAGAAAACAAGCAAATGGCTGCGTGAACAGTCAAGAAGCAAAAGAAAAAGAAAAAAAAAAAAACTAAAAATCTGTCAGCCATTAACAAGCGTCACAACTCGGGATCTTTGGGCTTTAGCATAAACAGCTGCACTGACCTTAAAGGGGTTACCCATTATAAGGTGATTTTAGTATGTACCTGCCAGACAGTAATGGACATGCTTAGAAAGAATCCCTGCTTGTCTTGGGGCTAAATGGCTATGTTGTGAGTCTACTATAACATTGCTGCTTTCTTTTTGTTAAATGGCTATTTCCTGTTTGAGTTCCCTCCCTCCAATTACAAGTCGGATGATTCCTTGTTTGTAAGTGTGAGGTCACTTTTTTCGCGCTCCCACAAATCAGCCACCCCACCCATTGAAATACACTTGTGCTCTCTTCCATGCAATAAACCAGTGTTTTCTAACCAGGGTGCCTCTAGCTGTTTCAAAACTACAATTCCCTGCAGAATGATCTTCCTCCCACCCAGCTTTCGCTTCCCACATTGAGGCCGACAGGCTCCCTTTTATCACCTGACTAGTGATGTAATGTCTTGGGCTGCACCGCAAGCTGAAAAGACCTGAGACAACACTCATTTGTAGGCTGCTAAAAATAAACATAGGGGAAAAGATCACATAAGAATTGCAAGACCACCATGAAACACTATATTATGGGCTACACTAACTTTACAGTCCCTGTAGTCAAATAAAAAAAACCTTGAATACCCCTTTACTGGGAGATATAATTGTATGGTGTCTTATATGGTTTGCACAATGTCCCTGGTGTGTAATGCACAAGCCGACTGCGATGGAGACAACATTTCTGTAGCACACAAGCCAATAAAAATGGATATAGATCCACAAAGCTTCAAGCATAGAAAACTAAACACGGCACTCACCAGTAGCAGTAAAAAATTCTTTATTCAGCCAAAGTGGCTAGACAGCATGAAAAGCGGGGAGGAACACCGACAGCAGGGGCGCTCGGGACAGCCGTTGGCTGTCCCAAGCGCCCCTGCTGTCTGTGTTCCTCCCTGCCATTCGTGCTGTCTAGCCACCATGGTTGAATAAAGAAGTTTTCCTACTACTGGTGAGTGCTGTGTTTAGGTTTCTGTACCAAAAAATTACTGTCCCACTTGAACCTTTCGGCCTGGGGGTGACCCAATGGGTATCCAGCTAGCCTTCAGCATCCTGTATTGTCACATTTCTGCATGTATCAGCTTTGTTATTTCAGTAAAAAGTTTATTATGACCCCTATATTGTGCTATAACTTTGATCTCTAGCTATTAGTCATGACATGAGGTTTATTATCCCTTTTTGATGATATAACTGTGCACATTACACTACTTTTCTCTGTGTGAAATTTCAATAGGTGGCACTAAAGAGACAGCATTCTTTCTCGCTTCCGGAGGAAAGCTATTTTGCATGTCTTTTTTTTCCCAGGGAGCACTGCCTGGCTTATAAGACTCTCTAAGCTAGTTGGTGTCACCAGGAGAAGAATCTTTATTTGTCATGGTTACTGGCCTAGAAAAAGATCCCTAGAAAGATCTCTATACTGTCCATTCATATATTTGTACATTGTGATCAGATTGTCCCTAAGAGGTCTTGTCTCCATACTAAATAACCCCAAGATTAATAACTTATCTTGGTCCCTTAATACTCCCATTCCATTAATTATCTCTGTCTCCATCCTCTGCACCCTCTTTAGTTCAGCCATGTCCTTGACTTTTGGCTAAGATCAAGTGTAGTATCTGTTCTTATCAGTTTTCATGCCGGTGGGCAGTAACACCGGTGTGGGGCTGGTGGGGATGGGTGCTGCATGGAGTGGGCAGGTGTACCAGGGCTTTCCAGGGCTGGTTCTGAGGAATCAGCTCGACGGCTGCCCCGATGTGACCTGTTTCCTCCTGGTCTCGCCATAAGGCTGAGAGGGTCTAGAGCCGAGGTACTTTAGTGCCTAGGGGAGTGGGGACCCTGAGGTGCCGAAACTCACTGGGAGTACTGGCTCACTGAGTTGAAGCACGGGCACCATGATGTCTTCACCTTTGGCACTCACCTCTTGATTCCCGGCCTTCTGGCTAGGATCAGAGAAATTTTTTATAGATCCAGCCGGATGTCCGGGCAGTATATCTGCACATATTCACTTATTTATTTATTTTTGTCTCACTGTGTCACTTTTTGCGTGTTGTGTGTCCACAGGATTTGTCAGGATGCTTTAGCCCTTCTGGGTGTCCCTCCAGCAGTCTAGGGGAGGTCATTAGGTTCCGCACCTCCCTGCAAACACCCCAGGTACTCCTGCATTGGCAGGGTACCGACCGTTATCTGCTCTGCGGGCAGATATCTTGGTTAGCGCCAAGGGGGATGCGGGAGCATTTGTGGGACACTGAACCTGGAACCTCGCAGGTACCATTTGGTCTGAAGGCGAAGGGTAAGGTTTGTTGGGGGGGCCTCTCTCCTATCGGAGAAGGGCTTGCGATAGACCGCATCCTTTGTGCACGTTTTTTTTAGTGTAACACATTTTCACTTTTTCTTGCACTTTGGGTGATTCGAGAGCACGTTCCTCGGCTCAAAAAAATTTAATAAAAAATAAAATGTCCTTGGTATACACTGCACACATCCACTTTTTTAAAATTTATTTTTGTGTCACTGTGTCCAAGTTTTGTGTCCTTTTCATCATTAGGAATTGTTCAGGGTGCGGTAGCCCTTCTGGGTGTCCCTCCTGCCGGTCTAGGGGAGGTGTGTGTGGCCATTAGTTCCTCACCTCACTGCTATGCCCCGGGCACCCTTACTTCGGCAGGGGTTAAAAGCCGGTTTTACTGGCTTTTTGGTGACAACTTGGTTTTTGCCTTTTTGTTCACCAGGAACACTTTCAGTCCCTGAGTAACTTCGGTGAAAGGGGACATTGTACCTGGAGCCTTGCAGGTGTCTTTTGGCCTGGAGACAAAGGGTTTGGTTTATTAGGGGCCTCTTGGTGCACGCATCTTCGTGCACGTTTTTTTGGGTATTCACTTGGGTGAATTGAGAGCACGTACCTCAGCAAAAAACAATCTTGTTATATACAGGTGCCCAAAATATGTGATTTGACTAGTGATTTATACATATGCAAATCTTTGTCCTTGTTGCAAGCCTCTATGCCTCTCTCTTGATACCTCCAATGACTTTGTTAGACTTGGCAGCAGCACCAGTACCCCCATGTCCTTTTAGTGATTAGCAGGGCCATACTTACAGCTTGTGCTGACATAGGCACCTGTATTAAATACCCCCCATTGGGGTTATTTCCCAAGTGTTAGAATTTTGTCATATATACACAGCAAAAACCCTAACTGTTTCTTTGAACAGAATGTGTTAATATCTTTTGTAAATACGCTACACGATAAGCATCTGTGGCTGTTCTGACCCACAAGGATTCAACCAAAGGGGGACATTTTTTTCCCTCCAGGCCACAGCATGATGGCGGCAACTACATCAAAAGTATTTACTCTTTTTTTCATTCATTGAAGTGCTGCCCCCCTTGACACTGCTGCCCTAGGCACAGGCCCATGAGTGCTCAATTTCAACTTCAGCCCTAAAGTGATCAAATCTTCCAAGATTTATTTCAGGTCAAGTTTGGCGAATCCAACCAGATTAGGATTTGGTGTCCCAATTGGCCTGCATTGGTCTACACAGTAGTACAGTACACAGAGCAGATGGGTCGGCTGCAGAGCACCTGGCTCAGCTAATGCAATGAGTGGAAGCTGCGATGCATACAGAATCATCACTAATCTCCAGGCTGCTCAGTGTAAGAATAAACCAGCGATAAAGCAAATTTCAAACAAATCACAAAAAGTTCAGATTCTAAGGCATCTTTATTTCTGTGAAATTCAGAATGAATCCAATGTGTGCCAAATCGGTTTTATTATTGTTTGTTACATTTGGGACATCCCTGTCGGGATATCATTGTGTGCAAAGTCAGACACAGGTGGTAGAGGGCCCCCATAATATAACAGGGTATGGGCCCCTTTCTCTAAAATGACCATGGACAACCCCTATGCATCTTTAACAATTGTGGTTTATAATAGGTTTTCATTAGCTTGGTGCCTAACATTTATTCTTACAGATAGTAAGTAACAAGGTACTGACTGGTGTCCATGGGAGACTCCTTACCTACTGGGCCATTATGCAGCTGCAAAGCTTACATGTGTGGTATATATGGGATATTATGAATATTGACTATCTACTGGAATCAGCATAAAATGAAAAAATAAAATAAAAGAAACAAAAAAACGTTACTTACCTGTAATACACGTGAACAATGTATGGGTTGTCATCCCACAGGCAGGGGCCACCAGAGTGGTGGTGGAATTACAAGTGAGTAGATTTTATTATTATTTGGCATTTTCAGCTGGTACACAATTTTTCGAAAATTAAGGGAAACCCCCCCCCCCTCTTTTTTTCTTGAGCCGAGGAACATGCTCTCGAATCACCCAAAGTGCAAGATAAAGTGAAAACGTGTTACACTAAAAAAACGTGCACAAAGGATGCAAGCCCTTCTCTGACAGGAGAGAGGCCCCCAACAAACTTTACCCTTCGCCTCCGGATCAAAAGGTACATTCGAGGTTCCAGGTTCAATGTCACTTTTCGCCGAAGCTACTAAGGGACCACAAATGCTCCCCAGCATCACCCTTGGCATTAGCCAAGGTAACTGCCTGCAGAGCCGTTAACGGTGGGTACCCTGCCAATGCAGGAGTACCCATGGTTTTTTGCAGGGAGGTGCAGAACCTAATGGCAAAACACCTCCCCTAGACCGCTAGGAGGCACACCCGGAAGGGCTACCGCATCCTAACAATCCTGTGGACATACAACACGCAAAAAGTGACATAGTGGACAAAAGTAAATTAATAAGTGAATGTGCGCAGGTATACTGCCCGGACATCCGGCCGGATCTATAAAAATTTCTCTGATCCTCACCAGGCCGGGAATCAAGAGGTGAGTGCCACTAAGGTGACGAGATCATGGTGCCAGTGCTTCAGCTCAGTGAGCCAATACACCCAGTGAGTTTTGGCATCTCGAGGTCACCACTCCCTGAGACACTAAAGTACCTCAGCTCTTGATCCTCTCGGCCTCATGGCGAGACCTGGAGGAGACAGGTCACATCAGGGCAGCCGTAGAGCTGGGTGGGCGCCAGAATGCCCAGTACACCTGCTCCTCCATGCAGCCATCTATTCCTACCAGTGGACTACCTGATAAGAACAGATACTGCACTTGATCTTAGCCAAAAGGCTGAGAAGCGATAGTTTAAATATAAAAATAAACTCTTGGTAGTCTGGTCCCATGTGGGCCAGCCACTGGAGGACAGGCTGCCTGAGTCCTGACAAGTCACTGGGGGAGATTTATCAATATCTGTCTAGAGGAAAAGTTGCTGAGTTGCCCATAGCAACCAATCAGATCGCTTCTTTCAGTTTTCAGAGGCCTTTTCATAAAAGAAAGAAGGTATCTGATTGGTTGCTATGGGCAACTAGGGCCTGTAGAGGGGAGACCTGAAGGAGGCCTAAAGAGGTGAAACCTGAATGGAGGCCTGAGGAGGGGAGACCTGTTATAAGGGGGGAAGCTGGGAGTTGTGGTTCTGGTTTGAGTCAGCTGCAGAGCCATTGGCTTTGCCAGGACATGCTGGGAACTGTAGTTCTGGTTTGGGTCAGCTACAGAGTCTTTGGCTGTGTCAGGACATGCTGGGAGTTGCATGTAGCTCCTCCCCCGACGGACAAACCTGCTCGACACCCAGACTGCCATCATGCATTCCCCCTTACAGAGCACAGACAGTAACGCCCCTACTGTAAGCCACATCCCCTTCTGAAAATTTGACACATCACTAGTTTAAATTATTATTATTTAGTTAAAGGGCACAACATCAAAGTTTAAGTCAAAGGGCACAGCATCAAGCTTGCAACATGATGAAATGGAAGCCTGGCAAATCAAATTCCCCCTCCCTGTGGCCATTGGCTGGCACAATGACGCAGTGCTCTGGGGCTGGTGTACAAATATTTCTGGGGCTGGTCCGGCGCTGCACACATTAAATATGTTACAGCTAAACTAGACAATATCTGTGGGACCAAAAGCACATCTGATGTATATGAAGACATCTTTACTTTCCCAACACAGCAGACATCAAGGGAGAGAAGGATCAGGCATGTTGGATTTCAACTGCTCGATCCTTTTGTTCTATGGGAGATAAGTAGCCGCCAGAGGAGTCTGGCACTGGCTTAGTCCCTTTTCCCTATTCAGAACACATGTATGATCAGTGAGTGTGCTTGTGTATGGAGGGATCGGGAGAGCTGTGTGTGGCCACAAAATATTGATCAGTTATCTGAGAACGTTATCGAAGAAATGCACAGCCTATATTATCTTGATATTTTCTTCTTTCTTACTTGCCTGGATTTCTGGTTACACATCTGTAAATATACCGTATATACTCGAGTATAAGCCGAGTTTTTCAGCACGATTTTTCATGCTGAAAACGATCCCCTCGGCTTATACTCGAGTGAACTCTCCGCTGTCCGGGCATGCTGGGAGTTGTATTTTTGAAACCTCTGGATGTCCGCAGGTTGAAGACCACTGCGGTCTTCGTCATCATCCATCCCCCATTAGTTTTCTACTTACCTCCCCTCGGTGGGAAGTTAGATGGCCCGGACCAGTTCACCCTATGCTGCAGGGACCGTCCGGTAGGGAGGGATAGTCGTTCCGGGCTGTCCTTTTTCTGGGCATTCTGGGAGTTGTAGTTTTGCAACATCTGGAGGTCCGCAGGTTGAAGACCACCGATGAAGGGATTGACAGGCGGTGATGATGAAGGGGGGGGGATGATAACGGGGGTCTGGATGATGACGAAGGCTGCAGTGGTCTTCAACCTGCGGCCCTCAAGAGGTTTCAAAACTACAACTCCCAGCATGCCCAGACAGACGATGGCTGTCCGGGCATGCTGGGAGTTTTAGTTTTGCAACATCTGGAGGTCCGCAGGTTGAAGACCACTGATGAAGGGATTGACAGGCGGGGATGATGAAGGTGGGGGGGGGGGGGATGATGACGGGGGTCTGGGTGATGACATGAGGGGAATGATGTATTTCCCACCCTAGGCTTATAGTCAATAACTTTTCCTGGGTTTTTGGGGTGAAATTAGGGGCCTCGGCTTATATTCGGGTCGGCTTATACTCGAGTATATACGGTAAATGGTATAATAAGTTATTATGGTATACTAAATACCTGTTGGTACAATGCATAGATACAATAAAATCACTATTGAAATGAGTTGGAAATGAGATGTCAGAACATATAGAAGGAAATGAAAAGCGCTTGTCAATAACTTGTCAGATGATTGCAGTGTCTATGGCGGATGTATTATTAGCAGGGACTGCCATGAATATTAACATGTTTTTCTGTCCATACATATGCTTTGTGCAGGGAAATTAATTTGACATATAAGTGAAGTGGCATTTACATTCCATACATCAGTAAGCAGAACTAGTAATATTCCATAACACATGTGTGGTGCATAAAAACATCAACTATGGTATTGGGGCTTTAGGAGCCAAATCTTTGCTTTATCTATATCTATTCTATGCTTTATCTATATCTATTCTTTTGTAGTTATATTGTAATATGTAATAATATATTATAAGATTAATATATTATTATCATTGTTATTATTGTTATTAAAAATAATAATAATAATAATAATAATTATTATTATTATTATTAATAATACCATTATTATTGTTTTGTTTTTGTTATTCATATTAATATTAATAATAATAGTATGTAATAATATTGGTTCAACTAAACAATGTTATGGTACTAACTAATCTTCTGTGTGCTTTATCCACCATATATTGATATTACTTTTTTAGGGGGGCTCCAGAATCTCAATATGATTGCCAAATGCCTTATCTTAGCTGCTTCCCCTGAATACACCCTTAAATCACTACAATGATATACAGTACATACAAGAATTTAAATAGTGTAAAGTGACCAAGTTATAGTGCCATATAGGTGCCACCAGATGCTGCCATTTAGTGGGCAGAGTATACTGTCCTAAAACAAAAGTGCCCTACAGTATCCACAAAATACTGTATATTCTATTCAAATAATAGTGCCAAAGAACTGACTATATATTTAGCCAGCAGTACCCACAAATTTTTTCCAGTTATGTAAGTGCAATTACAGCAATGCCAGTTCTACTTTGTATACAGTGATCCTCAGGGGCGGTCCTAGACAACTGAAGGCCTCCATGCAGAATACTATATGGTCCCCTTGCTTTCCAGTCATAAAGCATTCTACTTATTAGGGCTGTAGAGTTGGCATTCTAGTGATCCTCTTTCCACATTCCAGCTTCGACTTTATCTACTTCATAAATTACTCTTACAGTAATACGTGATGACAAATTGTCTTTAGTAAAATGGCTTCTCAGGGAATCACTGCTAAGGGAGGTCACTCCTGTGGCAGAGATTGCAGAGTGGGCATTCTCTTGTGTGGAGACATCACCAGGAAGCAGTGAGCAGCGGGGACCAGGCACAGTTGGTGTACCAGTAGTAGAGGATCACGGCAGAAATCTGTTTTAATATGTCATCTATAGAAATGTATGAAATGTCTTCAGCAATGCTAGAAGAACCCACAATAATGTTTCAGGACCACCCATGTGACAATAGGACCTCTTACGTGTTATATCAGGACAATTGTTGGCCTTCCGTACAGATATACATTGCTTTTACCTTCCCACTTTCTATTATGACAGCTGAGGATTGGTGGGTCTTATGAAGTATAGCACATGGAGTGAACTCCACCAAAGGGCAGATTTGTCATTTTTTTGTCTTCTTTTCTTTGCTTTTTTAACCTCTATTTCCTGTGGGCATGAGAGCTTTTCGTCCCTTTGACGACTGTCTCTACTGGTTTATATGCTGCCTCTGTAGGCCCTGTCACTTCTTTTGCAGGCAGAAATATGGCACATGTGCATTTATGGGTTAGCTTTGTACTCATCTAACAGTCTTTATTAGAAGACTGTTGTACGTGTGGGTCTTGATATCTGTCACTACCATTTTTATATAACCATATGTTTGCATTCGGCATGTAGATTTAGAGACATTGCAGATTTTATTCCCTTATATTATAATCATTTCAGAGGCATGTAGAAGATGAATTTATTTTGTGTGTTGGGATTCCACATCATTATACTTTATGTAATCAACAAGGGTGTACGTACCATAGCGGCAGACCATCAGGCTGCTATGGGGCCCATCAAGAAAAGGGGGCCTGTCCTAGTTCATCCTATTCCTTTTTCTATTAGAAGGAATTGTCTGTATTGTACAGTAGGCACTGTATTGTCAGCAAGTTAATGGAGAGGGTTATCGACCAATGGGCCATGGAAAGTAAGGGGAAATATATCGGACCTGTCTGTCCTGGAGGGTAAAAACAAACTCCATAATAGGAGGCCTACATTATTATTTGCTTTGAGTGCCCCTTTCTTCTATGTATACCATTGGAATTCAAAGGTTTACAATGATCAACACATGTAGTATAAACAGAAAAAGAAGGCGGAACACCTTCCATATAGGGTTACGCTGTAGGGAGCCACAATAGTATTAATACTACATGAAAAGGTTGAAGGTTGTGTGAGGACACAACACCTATAGTCAACTTATTGACCAACTGGTTTCCTTGGGTAGTCCAATCCAAGGGAGCTGCATAAGGACAATAAAGAATTTAGGAATTTATTACTTAGACTTTAAAGTCTTTTTTTTATATTGAGGGTTCCAGCACAGCTTCTGAATTATTGATTATTGTTCTTGTGGTCATTTCCAGTACAATGATCATTTTTTAAAGTGTTGGTTTTAGCCTCCTGTTTATAAACCACCATTACTTTATAACATGTCTACCAGCGGATCATAACTGCTTGGCTATCTCCAGAAGCCCCATAGACAACAAAGAGGAACAGTGACTCCGGTCGGCAAAATTTTGCCCCTATCCGGTTTTCTGACCGGACTAAAAACCGTGGTATGCTGTGGTTTTCAGTCCGGTCAGAAAATCGGATATGGGGCAATAATGAGCTGACCGGAGTCACTGTTTGACTCCGGTCAACTCATTCAAATGAATGAGAAGGGGGCCGGGTCCAGCTGGGATATGTGAGCGCCCAGTTTTCAGCCCCACAGATAAGGGGATCCTGTCCCCGTATAGCTAAAACATGGTGTGAATGCACCCTTACCTAGACAATATCTTTAACCCAAATCTCTTCTATAAAGACACAAATGTTTCCTCTAAGGCTACATTCACATCTGCTTTGGGGACTCTGTATAGGAACCCCATTGCAGATTCCATTCAATAATGAAAAATAGAGTCAGACAGTCAATTGCCCATTGGACACCAATGGATCCCAATGGATCCTGAAAGTTTCCATTGACTTTAATGGGGTCCGTCAGGTTTCTGTTTGGTGTCTGTTTATTTAATATATATATATATATATAAAACTCAATGTGTGTGTATGTTCCAGCATCACTTCCAAACCGCTTGAAAATTGGTACACAGGTTATTAATATGTCAACAAAAAATATAGAATAGGTTAATTAACCATTATCCACCCCCTTTTGTAAGGGTCAGGGTTTTAATTTAAAGTCCCATACAAGTCTATGGAAAATATATGTTGCTGCATAACTTCCAAACGGCTGAAGATATTTCGATAATACTTGGTGACATGTTACTTATGTGGTATGGTGGCGGGTTGTGTGGTGCAGGGAAGATGTTGTTACCTTAGGGGAAGATGGTATTAACCCATTGTGTACATGACGCCAGGGCATGGTTTAGCCTTAACCACCCAAAGGTAGACCGCTGGATCCAGGGCTCGGCACTGGGTCAATGAAGACACCGACGACAAGTTACAGACAACGGTAGCTTTACTGAGGGTAAAAAGTTGTTACAGTCTATGCAGTACAGCCAGGGCCCAAGGAGGTGACCAGTGACACAGAGACTTTCCAGGTTTGCTGGGACTTGTAGTAGACAGGAGAATTTAGTACAGGCCACGCTGAGTAGAGAGAAGACTTGACTTGACTGACAGGACAGTGACTTCAGCTTACTTGCACTTGACTTGAGGCTGCAGAACTTGAAATTGAGGCTGAAGGACTGGACTTGAGGCTGCAGGACTTGACTTGAGGCCTCCACTGCTCTGGACACACCCTATAGGCACAACGTGACTGGACTGGTCAGCACACAAAGAGAGAGCAGAGCTCAAAGAGAGAGCAGAGCTCAAAGAGAAAGAGGCTAGCTCCACCCAGGGCTTATATTGAGGGAAACTAGCAGGGAGCCCATAGGTCACCTTTTGGGGTCAGCTGATCACTGGTACCTCCTGAGTAACAATCACATGGTACATTTATTAAAGGTACAATACACAATATAATATATAACCTATTTACAGGAGGGAAACTACTGCAGGGGACACTGAGGGACAATGCCTGACAGGGCAGGTACGGGGAAACACCATCCCGTAAAGGGCTAACACACTTATATGTCACATAAAAATATATAATAGGTAAATTAACCCTAACCTACCCCCTTATGTGAAGGATGGTGTTTTTCTTTCAAGTATATAGGACTTCCGCAACCTTACTCCACAGCTCTGTTCTGCATCTCCTGGTGAGTACGTCAGTCCCACTTGCAAGCCACACCCTCCCTGCATGCCCCTCCCATTGCAAAAAGCCATGCCCACCATTTAAGCCACACCCCTTTTATTTTCTACCCTTTTGTGCATCGGTCTGGCTGGCAAATCATGCCCCCATTTCTATTTTCAGCTAACAATATCTTCCCCGCAACTCAGACCCATCTGAGGACAGGATATGGGGACAGAATAAAAGGTCGGGATTTGAGGATGGGATATAAGGATGGGATATGAGGTTGGGGTATGTGGATAGGATATAAGGACAGGATAAAAGGTTGAAATCTGAGTATAGGATATGAGGATGGGATCTGAGGATAGGATATGGGGAGGGGATATGAGGTAGGGATATGAGGAAAGGATTTAAGAAGGGGATATGAGGTCGGGCTATGAGGGGGGAATGTGAGGGTATGTGGGGTGGGGATGTGAGGTCGGAATGTGTGGATGGATATAACGATAACACATGAGGACGGGATATGAGGTCGGGATATGGGGTCGGGATATAATGATGGGATATGAGGTGGGTATGTGGGGTTGGGATACAAGGACAGGATGTGAGGACAGGATATGAGATCGGGATATGAGGATGGGAAAAAGGTCGGAACGTGAGGTCAGGATGTGAGGCTTTTCCTCTCACGCAAGGATTAGGTAGGAAAAAACGTACAATGCTGGGTACACAGCCAATATATATATATATATATATATATATATATATATATATATTACTGCTGTATTGTAAGTCATAATCCCACCCCTGCGGAGGCAGCAACAGGATCTCCCACCATCATTAAGTTACTGGGAGATCTATGAAGACCTGAATATTGTTAGTCATGTTGGACATGCCAAACAATTATGATTATTGGAGATTTCAACCTTTAACCTGGAAACTATAAATAATTCCTAATACAGTAAATGTAACATGGTATATTTTGCTGATTTGCCCTTGAGCATTTTTCGAGAAGTCTTTCTACCTATAAGCAGCATTGTATTCACGTCATGTGCCAGTGTGCTCTTTCCTATATATTACGAGAAGCCTCTACATCCTCCATTCCATTATTTATTTATACAGCTGATATAAATGGTTTCCTTTCATCAAAGCGTTCAGCTCTCTTCAATCTCACTTACCTGCTCATCACTTCTTCTCCGTCCTTCAACATCTTATTTTTTTACATTCTCATAAATCAAACATCCTCCATTCTGCTTTCATGGAGCAGACCGGGAAGGAACATCATTTAGATTCAGAAGACATCCATATGAGGGACCCAAAGAGGACACCAGTGCATACAAAGGGGCTGCCCACTAAAAAACAATCTCAGGGTTACAGTGAACACTGAGCATACAAAGGTGCTGACTGCTAAAAACCATGCTGGACAAACAAGGGCATTTGTCACAGTGAGCAGAGTTATTTTTAAGAGCCTAGAAATCTTGATGTATTAGAAGCATTGGTCTGAGGACTTTTTACCAAATAAAAATTTCCTGGTAAAACTTTTTATCGAACAGCAGGAAACAAGAAGGAACTGGAATTGCACACAACCTTTTACCTGAAAAAAATGCCACCAAAAATGTCCTGTTATTTTTCACTCTTAAGATGCTGTTTTTATAGCATTTCTTCAAATATAGTGTTTTAATATAGGTGTTTATTTTTTGGCAATTTATCCCCTACATTTTTTTATTTTAAATCATGTGATCACAAAATTCAAGGAATTCTATTAAAGGAGAAGTGTTGTGCATAAAATCTGACCACTGGGACTCCCTGCAATCTCCTGCATGGGCCCCCTGCTCTCCCTGGTAACGGAACGCTCTGGACCCCTACACGAAGCGGCAGCTGACACACCCCTTCATGCATTTTTATGCGAGAGCCGTTCAGCTATCTAACGGCAAAGCTTTCCTAAAGACAATGCATTTCGAGGGGTGTATCCCTCTTCGTCAAGTTGACCTGACAAAGAAGGGATAGGCCCCTCGAAACACGTTGCCTGTAAAATAAAAGATGAAGAAATGTGTAAATCCAGCTCCCGATAGAAAAATATATTAAAACTTAACATTTAATAGACCATATTAAAGACTGGTAGCCACGTCAGTGGCAAGTGACATGTCACTTGATAAAAACGAGTGGAACACTGACGCGTTTCGAGCTTGCGCTCTTAGTCATGGCACTGACACCATGGCAAATGTAAAATAAAGTTTGATACAACCGCTGATCGGCACCTTTGATCGTATCCATTTTCTTCAGGTGGATTTCTGGCCATAGACCGGATTTCTCCCCAAAGCAGACTGATTTTATAGTATGAATGGAAAATGTTTCTCTGAAAAAAATAAAATAAATGAAATAAACCCATTACTTCTTTCTTCTGGAATTCAGGGTAATTGCTGGAAGATATAATATCTAAATCTAATCTGTCAATATTATTACAAAGGGATCGATCAGCAGTGACCAGCTAATGGTATTCGGCACAGTACATATTCAATTTGGCATGGTTTTCCAGCATGGTTCTATTACAGATACACACATGGCCTAGAATCCCATGATATCGAGATGGAGGAGCTGTGTCGTGCTTCGTTTAAGGGCACTTTGGCTTGAGGACATTTTCAGCAAGATAATCAAAGCGTTGTCAAGAGCCATCCCATCCTATAAAGAAATATTCCCTCTCTGCTGGATACTGTAGGATTTCTTCCCAATATCAAATTCAGCTTAACCCTCATTGTCCTAATCTCACAACTGATCACATGGCTGTCACCTACATAAGAAATAGCATTATTTCCAGGCACTATATACCTTTTATATGACATTTTTAGGTGCTGCGTTAGGCTTGTAAACAGTTCTATTCCTAATGCATTCCAGCATGCATTGGAGGCGGAGAGTCGGCTGGCCAAGATCCCCCGTCTCCTCCATATTCCCCCGTCGGTGTTGCCCCCTTCATTATTACTGTAATGTAGCCCGCGGGTGAGTGAAAAGAGAGCAGAGCTGGGTTTAGTGTGGGTGAACTAGCTGTCAGATTCACCAAAGTGACATATAGGACCACAAGCAGCATCCATGTCTCTGTGTCTTTCCACACTATCCACAGACTTCTTTGAGCAACAGTAATCTGGCCTCTCATTGATCAGATTTTGAAGAGTGAATGATGAATTGGGAAATGGGCTCGGGGGGGCCAAGACGCCTGATAAGTGAAGTAAGAGGCATTTTTTTTTATATGACACTTTACAACGTTGTTTTGTTTCTACTTATACTTTTGATTTCTACAAAGTTTATTGATAAGTTTGTGACCATGTAAAGTTAGGTAGCTCCCCATGGCATAGACAGGTGTACACAATGGCAGAACATTCAGACAGTTTTTACATGCACGAAAATGGGATTTGACTAAAATATACCTGTCACAAGATTTAAAAAAAATCTCCTGACAGGTAACAGGTGCTGATTCTGTCATGTGCTTAAATCTTGGTTTTCATCCTTTTACGGCTCCTCATTCCCTTGTTTATGTTGTTCACACTGTATGCAGTTCACTGAGGAGGAGGAATTCCCTTGTTGTCAGTCAAATCTCATGTGCGAACTTCCTCCCTTATTTCTCAAAGCTGAAAACTGGCAGCTCTGTGCACTGAGGCTCGGTGACATACCCCTGGCTCACATAGCAGGCTGAGTGACAAGCTTGGGGCCTGCACAAAGCCCAGGTTGCCTCAACCACACTTCCTGTATTTTGTCCAAGCCGAGACACACAGGCAATGGTTACAGGGACAAGAGCGTGTTCTGGACAGTGGAGGACCCCTAGTGGTAAAAAGTATAGAGTGTTATTTTTACTCAAAAATATTATTTTTTTTAACCCAATTTATATTACTAATATACATATAATGTTATTATTTGTATTATATAACAAAAACTTTTTCAAATGCCAATTTAAACCTATGTTAGTTGAGGGTTAAGCTGCAATATTTTCTGGATTCTTTAGATCTAAGTAGTCAATAGTAAAACATTAGGAAAAAATGGAGGAGGGGAAAATCTCTATTCATTGATTTATTAAGATATGTTTAAAGGGGTACTCCGCCCCTAGACATCTTATCCCCTATGCAAAGGATAGGGGATAAGATGTCAGATCGCGGGGGTCCCGCTGCTGGGGACCCCCGGGATCTCAGCTGCAGCACCCACCTCAACAGCTTCCGGCAACGCCGGAGGCTTCGGATCCCGACCACGCGAGCGAAAGAGCGTGACGTCAAGACTCCGCCCCCGTGTGATGTCACGCCACGCCCCTCAATGCAAGTCTATGGGAGGGGGCGTGACGGCTGTCACGCCCCCTCCCATAGACTTGCATTGAGGGGATCCGAAGCCTCCAGCATTGCCGGAAGCCGTTGAGGTGGGTACTGCAGACGAGATCCCGGGGGTCCCCAGCAGCGGGACCCCCGCGATCTGACATCTTATCCCCTATCCTTTGGATAGGGGATAAGATGTCTAGGGGGAGAGTACCCCTTTAAAGACATTTTGGTGTCAATTAATTGGTTGAATTGTTGGCTGTGGGTAACATAATGTCTCGTATCCATACAGTACTGTGGAAACATTTTATCTTATTAATATCCCAGGCACATAAACAGCGAGAGCTAGAGGTGACTGTGGCTGAGCCAATAATTCAGCTGCGGTGACTGGTCATTTCGGCTGACAGAAAACTATTTCACTAGTTGGAAAATTTATAGAACCTGCCGAAAAAGATTCTCGCACTCTATTCGTGATCACTATGGTCATAGCGGGCCAGCAAAGTATAAGTGTCAGCATGTAAAATGTATGGTGTCACGATGAATAAACCAAAACTTAGCAATGGGTCTTAGCGTGGATAAATCCCAGTGTCTATGGCCACCATTGGTGATTTCCATTACTCAAAGAAGGACATTGGTATAGAATTAGGTGTAGAGCTTTGGTATTGGGCATTACGCTAGTGTTTCATGGAATTATTAGATATTACTCGAAAATGTTGAAATACTTTTTTAAACTGTATTCACATCCTCAGAATGCAGATAAAATTGAATACTGGAGCGGAGCAAGGATCCATCCGCTCTCTTCTATTTACACTTATTGGCCATAGGCCGCTTCAGGGCTGCACCATACGAAATACTGAGATCTCGGCACAGATCATAGACCATACAATCACAAACTATAAGCAAAGATCCAATAAATCAATGACTGTGCTATATTTATCTAATATTGTTTATTCTGCTCAGAATGTTATGTATATAACTGGACTATAACTACATCTATGGAGCAGTGCTATTATGTGCATAGCGAACATTATTTGTTTTTCTATGAGAAATATTTATATAGACTGTTCAAGGTGGTCATTTCTTTATTTTTATATGTTTTAAGTATTTGATTCCCTTTATTTACTGGTTATTTATATCGAGGTGGTTACACTAAGGCGTTCTATTATCATTCTGTATTGACTATATGTGTGGTGTCGCCAAAAGGGCCCCGTGGTTTACATCCTAACAGCGTTATTAAATTATTTTTATTGTGGTATGTCTCGTATTACTTGTTTTGAAATAGTTATTATTACTTAAAATAATAAATTGTTTTTAATTTTACATAATTTATCCATGTAGCCATGTCAGTTTTGAGTACCAATATCCATCATATTAATTTAAGGATTTTTGTCATATAGGGTATAAGTGACAGATTGGCTTACTTGCAGGAGCATAGCTATAGGGGGTGCAGAGGTAGAAGTCGCACCGGGGCCCTGGTGTTTAAGGGGGCCCCAAAGCACATCTTCCCCAGTATTATAATTTGCATATGGGGCCCTGTTGCAGTGGTCTAAAGTATTTATTGAACATTTCCCACACTTTTATTATTAGGCTTCCTCTGGATACAGATTTCTAGGGATGGGTGTGTATAAGCCTTATGCACCTGATCTAAGACCCCGGCAAAGCCTTTGGCTTTTACTGTTACTGATCGGACTTATTGAAGCAGAGTACTTGCTTATATTTGGCATAAATAGGTGAACATAATAAATAGTTTTTATGGTTAAATCATGTTTGTTTGTTAATAACCCGCTTAAACCTGTTTGCAACCAGCACTTGAATTTCGAAAACTTTTTTAGCAGCCTAGATATGATGCTTTACCTTTACTACAGTCCATGTTTGCATACCCACATTCTTTATCTTTATGACAACACCCACAAATAGGGCGCAAACCTGACATCTTACCACCCATCCAGACATTGTAGTCCTAGCATATTTTTTTTTTTTGGATGACATCGTTAAAAAACTTGCTAAGAGACTTGAAGGGGTACTCCACCTCTAGACATCTTATCCCCGATCCACAGGATAGGGAGTGAGATGTCTGATCACGGGGGTCCTGCTGCTGGGTACCACCGCAATCTCGTCTGCGGCACCCCAGACATCCGGTGCACAGAGTGAAATTTGCTCTGTGCCAGATGACTTGTAGTATGGGGAAGAGGCTCGTGGCGTCACAGTCATGCTTCACTTGTAACGACACGGCCACACCCCCTCAATGCAAGTCTATTGGAGGGGGTGCGCACGTCCACCAGGCCCCCTCCCATAGACTTGCACTGAGGGGCGTGGCCGTGACATCATGAGCCTCCGGCTCTGCACCCAATGCTCTAAATGAACACCGGGTGCAGCAGGGAGATCGCGGGGATCCCCAGCGCTGGGACCCCCACGATCAGACATCTTATGCCCTATCCTTTGGATAGGGGATGAGATGTCTAGGGGCGGAGTACTCCTTTAAGTCCTGTTCAAACTGAACGTCCAGGAACAGTGCAGAAGAGCCACTACTGTACTTGTCAAGCTAAGTGTAGATATAAATGTTAAGGTGTTCCCTTCCAGAAGCCGGGGATAGGATGACAGACTCTTGATTGATGAAGACTTCTAATTATAAATCGTCCTCCACGACAGTCCAAGCAGGAGGCAGAAACATAAGAATGGTTTATAGATGCCGAGCAGTCTGCCAACGGAAAGCTTTGGATAATTTGTTATGAAACAATCACTGCTCCCTTCCCACAGGCAAGACTGCAGAGGTTAGCATGTCACGGCTCCAAATATCGAGCTCAAGGATGCAAGGAAATAAATGGAGAGATTGGCAAGAGAAATGGCAAACTCCTATAACCCCCAGAGAACAGAAGGTGGGCCATGCTTACTTAACCCGCGCCATAAATAAAACTGTTCAACTAAATTATATTAGGCCGGTAGACCACTAGGGTGGAGTTATGGTAAATTTTTATGCCAAAATTTCTGCAACTTTGTTTTTTATCTGCATAGGGCTTATAGAAATCCATGTTCTTGCCACCAAAACAACCCCATTCAGATTAGTGTAACTAATTGTAAAGTAGTACAAAATTTGTCTCCCTAGAATATGGAAAAAACTGTCTCATTCACAATCAAGATATAGTTGTGTTTTGATTTAGAACCTGAAGGGCTTAAACTTGGTTCCCTTTAATTTCCAGTTCTGATTTACTTTATTTAATGGGTGTGTCTGCCTTTGGTTCTGGCAGCAGGTTTATTATCTCCTGTGTTAGACTGTGGCATTGGTGCTTGCCATGATGACGCCCAGGCCAATCAGGGGGCATGGGCTATGAACCAGTGGCATTTAACTCATTATGTACTGATGTGCTCAGTGACTTCAGTTTGTGTTTTTTTGTCTTGACATTGCTTAGCCTTGTACCTTACTTAGAGCAGGGACCGTCGCCAAGTTAAGGGTCTGTTGCTTAAGGTGGACTGTCAAGTAGGCAGGGTCAGGAATCATGGGTAGCTTACGGCTGCACTTACTTTTGCCCTTCACACTTACTCTCTCCCTTGAGACGTACGTAAACCATAAGCCATAAAGTTGGGAACTAAAGTCCATGTTCTTGTAAATGCATTTACTATTTTCTTTTTACAGACTTCCTACATGTCATGGAGGCATGTGGGGGTACAGGGCAAAGCCCATCAATTGATAAAACAAAGAGAAAGAAGTGCTCAGCTGAGCTCTGTGCCCCTTTGTTTCTGCTCTGTGTTACTCTGAAAGCTAAGCGTGTAGCGTATGAATTCATAGAAAGTCTATTCAATAAATCTGTACACCATTCCATTCTCTGAGGGAAGTTGAGTGGAAAGGAAGGGTCACAGTGCTGCGAGCTTCTGCCCTTGTCTTTTATTGATCAGTGGGGTCTCAGCACCCAGACCCCCACCTTCAAAATTTTTCATGTCAGTAGTCTGTGAAAGGAGTAGTATCCTTTAAAGCATACCTGTCATTTGCAAAAACTTTTAATGCAATTTAATATAGATAATACTATTATATGTATATTTGTAATATACAGTGGTGACATTTTTTGGGTGAAAAAATGTCTTGTCCCTGCGGCTATTGCCCGTTTGTCTAGATGAGAACTGCAGCCTATAAAACTTTTACAAAGGGTTACATTTTTGCCTACAATGGATACTCTAGTGAAATGTGGTAATATGTGGCACCATTAAAACGAATGTAGCTGGAGTTGCTTTGGTTAAAGTGTCTCTGTCATCAAAGGGGTACTCCGCTGCTAGACATCTTATTTCTTTATTGCTGGACCCCCTCCATCGCGATCTCCCGCAGCAAATGCCACCGTCACGTCCCCATGATGTCACACCACACCTCCTCCATTCATGTCTATGGGAGGGGGCGTGTTGGATAACCAGAACTTTTTACATGTCATAGAGATACCAAGAAGTAAATCTGATGGCATCTAGAAGTGCGGAATCTTTAAATATTTTTTGAGTTACCATTAACATACATGCAAAGTTTCTACCTGTCAGGGTCTTTGTCGAACACTGTACAGTGACCCCCCCGACCTATGATGACCCCGACATACGATCATTTCAACATGCGATGACCTCTCAGAGGCCATCGCATGTTGAAGGCAGCATCAACATACGATGCTTTTGTATGTCGGGGCCATCGCATAAACGGCTATCCGGCAGCGCAGACTGCTTCAACTGCCATCGGATAGCCGTTTACGGTGCCCCGTGTGGTCCACTGACGATCACTTACCTGTCCTCGGGGCTCCGGCGTGTCCTCTTCAGGATCCCCTGCATCGTCGGCGCTCTCCATCATAGTCATCACGTTGCTGCTCACGCCGTCCCGTCATCCAATAGGAGCGGCGTGCGTAGCGACGTGATGGCGGCGATGGAGAGCGAGGATGCCGGCGAAGCAGAGGCCTTGCCGGAGCAGCGGGGACACCCCGGGGACGCGGCGACAGCAATGGAGGGCGACATCCAGGGCAGCGGTGACGAGCGGTGACGGTCCGGAGCGGCGGGGACAAGTGAGTACAACTTCCTCTACCAGTGTCTACAAACTGCGGACCTCCAGATGTTGCAAAACTACAACACCCAGCATGCCCGGACAGCCGTTGGCTGTCCGGGCATGCTGGGTGTTGTAGTTTTGCAACATCTGGAGGTCCGCAGGTTGTAGACCACTGTCCTATACTTTACATTGCACGGATCCCTCAACATGCGATGGTTTCAACAAACGATGGTCCATTTGAGACGGATTACCATCATATGTTGAGGGACCACTGTATGTACTTTCTTGGTGATTTAATAAACATTTTAAGATTCTGCACCACTGGATGCCGTCGGATCTTCTTCTTGAAGTACAACTCATATATTATTGATTACCCTGGTGTTTTTTAAGCCCCTGCCAGATTCATTGAGTAGATCAGTGTTTTCCAACCAGGATGCCTCAGGCTGTTTCAAATCTACTACTCCCAACATGCCACAGCGGGAGGTACCTTGATTGGGGAACACTGGAGTAGATGAACAATAAGTTGGGGGCAATATGTGATGGTACTACGTCCATTCTGTGCCAGTATTCATAGGTGCCTTCCACTGCCTTTAAAGGAATCTGCGACATTCTAAACGTTTGTACAATTTATTGTGGTATAGCGGTGGGCAATGCAGGGCAGATGTTGTAACCCTGGGGGCAGATGTTATTAACCCCTTCTTGTCGTGACGCCAGGGCATGGTTTAGCCTTAACCACGCGAAGGTAATAGCGCTGGTCCTGGGCTAGGCACGGGGGCAATGAAGACACCGACGCCAAGTTACGGACAGCTGTAGCTTTCCTGAGGGTAGACAGATGGCACAGTCTATGCAGTACAGCCAATATCCCAATGTGGTGACCAATGGCACAGGGGGACCTCGCAGGCTTGCTGGGACATGTAGCATGTAGAGACACTTTAGTGCAGGCCACGGTGACTATATAGAAGACTTGGCAATTGACATGAAGATGACCTTGAGCTGACTTTGTGGCTGCAGACTTTAGGATTGAGGCCTCCAATGCTCCGGACACTCGAAGACGTCTGGACTGAACTGGGCCTCAGGAACAAGAGCTAAGAGCTCCAAGAGAGAGATTGCAGCCCCTCCCCTGGTTATATAGAGGAGCTTAGCAAGGATCCCATAGGTCACTTGGGGGGTCACCTGGTCACTAGTGCCTCCTGGGTAACAAGCACATGGTATAATTTTTAAAGCAACAGTACATTAGTAATACAAACATATATACAATAGGGGCTACACTGTAAGGGGGGGAGGGCCTGGGGACATGGAGGGACTCTGCCTGACAGGGCAGGAGAAATGTACAGGGACACACTATCCTGTACTGGGCCACCACATTATCAAGTCATATTAAACCTCCAGTCTCCCGAAGCACACATGCAGCCTTATAATCTCCTGAATAAAACATCCTCACATGCCCACTGATCTCCTGAATAAAACATTTAAATATGCACATTGATCTCTTGAAGCAGAAATCCTGCACTCATGAAGCAAGTAATAGAGAACATCTAGAAGGGCCGAGGCCGGAGATAAGGAAATCTTTTATTTTTTTATTGCAATATGTTTAGCACCCACATTACAGTATCTCACATAAGAGAGACCACCCCTCACATTATATACAGTATCTCCCATAAGTGAGTCCACCCCTCACATTATATACAGTATCTCACACAAGAGAGTCCACCCCTCACATTATATACAGTATCTCACACAAGAGAGTCCACCCCTCACATTATATACAGTATCTCACACAAGAGAGTCCACCCCTCACATTATATACAGTATCTCCCATAAGTGAGTCCACCCCTCACACTATATATACAGTATCTCACACAAGAGAGTCCACCCCTCACATTATATACAGTATCTCACAAAAGAGAGTCCACCCCTCACATTATATATACAGTATATCCCATAAGTGAGTCCACCCCTCACATTATATATACAGTATCTCCCATAAGTGAGTCCACCCCTCACATTATATATACAGTATATCCCATAAGTGAGTCCACCCCTCACATTATATACAGTATCTCCCATAAGTGAGTCCACCCCTCACACTATATATACAGTATCTCCCATAAGTGAGTCCACCCCTCACATTATATATACAGTATATCCCATAAGAGAGTCCACCCCTCACACTATATATACAGTATATCCCATAAGTGAGTCCACCCCTCACACTATATATACAGTATCTCACACAAGAGAGTCCACCCCTCTCATTATATACAGTATCTCACAAAAGAGAGTCCACCCCTCACATTATATATACAGTATATCCCATAAGTGAGTCCACCCCTCACATTATATATACAGTATATCCCATAAGTGAGTCCACCCCTCACACTATATATACAGTATATCCCATAAGTGAGTCCACCCCTCACATTATATATACAGTATATCCCATAAGTGAGTCCACCCCTCACACTATATATACAGTATATCCCATAAGTGAGTCCACCCCTCACACTATATATACAGTATCTCACACAAGAGAGTCCACCCCTCACACTATATACAGTATCTCACAAAAGAGAGTCCACCCCTCACACTATATACAGTATCTCACAAAAGAGAGTCCACCCCTCACACTATATACAGTATATCCCATAAGTGAGTCCACTCCTCACATTATATACAGTATCTCACACAAGAGAGTCCACCCCTCACACTATATATACAGTATCTCACACAAGAGAGTCCACCCCTCACACTATATATACAGTATCTCACACAAGAGAGTCCACCCCTCACATTATATATACAGTATCTCACACAAGAGAGTCCACCCCTCACATTATATATACAGTATCTCACAAAAGAGAGTCCACCCCTCACACTATATACAGTATATCCCATAAGTGAGTCCACCCCTCACATTATATATACAGTATCTCCCATAAGTGATTCCACCCCTCACACTATATACAGTATATCCCATAAGTGAGTCCACCCCTCACATTATATATACAGTATCTCCCATAAGTGAGTCCACTCCTCACATTATATATACAGTATCTCCCATAAGTGAGTCCACCCCTCACATTATATACAGTATATCCCATAAGTTAGTCCACCCCTCACATTATATATACAGTATCTCCCATAAGTGAGTCCACCCCTCACATTATATACAGTATATCCCATAAGTGAGTCCACCCCTCACATTATATATACAGTATCTCCCATAAGTGAGTCCACCCCTCACATTATATATACAGTATCTCCCATAAGTGAGTCCACCCCTCACATTATATACAGTATCTCCCATAAGTGAGTCCACCCCTCACATTATATATACAGTATCTCCCATAAGTGAGTCCACCCCTAACATTATATATACAGTATCTCCCATAAGTGAGTCCACCCCTCACATTATATATACAGTATATCCCATAAGTGAGTCCACCCCTCACATTATATATACAGTATCTCCCATAAGTGAGTCCACCCCTCACATTATATATACAGTATATCCCATAAGTGAGTCCACCCCTCACATTATATATATAGAGTATCTCCCATAAGGGAGTCCACCCCGCACATTATATATACAGTATCTCCCATAAGTGAGTCCACCCCTCACATTATATATACAGTATCTCCCATAAGTGAGTCCACCCCTCACATTATATATACAGTATCTCCCATAAGTGAGTCCACCCCTCACATTATATATACAGTATCTCCCATAAGTGAGTCCACCCCTCACATTATATATACAGTATCTCCCATAAGTGACTCCACCCCTCACATTATATATACAGTATATCCCATAAGTGAGTCCACCCCTCACATTATATATACAGTATCTGCCATAAGTGAGTCCACCCCTCACATTATATATACAGTATATCCCATAAGTGAGTCCACCCCTCACATTATATATACAGTATCTCCCATAAGTGAGTCCACCCCTCACATTATATATACAGTATCTCCCATAAGTGAGTCCACCCCTCACATTATATATACAGTATATCCCATAAGTGAGTCCACCCCTCACATTATATATACAGTATCTCCCATAAGTGAGTCCACCCCTCACATTATATATACAGTATCTCCCATAAGTGACTCCACCCCTCACATTATATATACAGTATATCCCATAAGTGAGTCCACCCCTCACATTATATATATATATATATGGTATCTCCCATAAGTGACTCCACCCCTCACACATTATTTACAGTATCTCCCATAAGTGAGTCCACCCCTCACATTATATACAGTATCTCCCATAAGTGAGTCCACCCCTCACATTATATACAGTATATCCCATAAGTGACTCCACCCCTCACATTATATACAGTATCTCCCATAAGTGAGTCCACCCCTCACATTATATACAGTATTATCTCCCATAAGTTAGTCCACCCCTCACATTATATATACAGTATCTCCCATAAGTGAGTCCACCCCTCACATTATATACAGTATCTCCCATAAGTGAGTCCACCCCTCACATTATATACAGTATATCCCATAAGTGAGTCCACCCCTCACATTATATACAGTATTTCCCATAAGTGAGTCCACCCCTCACATTATATATACAGTATCTCCCATAAGTGAGTCCACTCCTCACATTATATATACAGTATATCCCATAAGTGACTCCACCCCTCACATTATATACAGTATCTCCCATAAGTGAGTCCACCCCTCACATTATATACAGTATTATCTCCCATAAGTGAGTCCACCCCTCACATTATATATACAGTATCTCCCATAAGTGAGTCCACCCCTCACATTATATACAGTATCTCCCATAAGAGAGTCCACCCCTCACATTATATATACAGTATCTCCCATAAGTGAGTCCACCCCTCACATTATATATACAGTATTTCCCATACGTGACTCCACCCCTCACATTATATACAGTATCTCCCATAAGTGAGTCCACCCCTCACATTATATATACAGTATCTCCCATAAGTGAGTCCACCCCTCACATTATATATACAGTATCTCCCATAAGTGAGTCCACCCCTCACATTATATATACAGTATCTCCCATAAGTGAGTCCACCCCTCACATTATATACAGTATCTCCCATAAGTGAGTCCACCCCTCACATTATATATACAGTATCTCCCATATGTGACTCCACCCCTCACATTATATATACAGTATCTCCCATAAGTGAGTCCACCCCTCACATTATATATACAGTATCTCCCATAAGTGAGTCCACCCCTCACATTATATATACAGTATCTCCCATATGTGACTCCACCCCTCACATTATATATACAGTATCTCCCATAAGTGAGTCCACCCCTCACATTATATATACAGTATCTCCCATAAGTGAGTCCACCCCTCTGGCAGAAACTCTGTACATTCTCAGCAAGTAGGGCAGAGACGATTTCCATGCAGAAAGCATATAAATATTGTATACATATAAAATCAGCTAAGCCCATTGGGTAATTGCCATAGCAAATATTTCTGAGTCGCTTAAACATTTTGCTCTTCCAGTCACTATTATCGCAATGAGAGTTGCATCTGATAATTCCTGGTCAGGAAGATTACTTGTACGAGAACATTTTCTTTTTTTTACATTAAAATGCGTCTCCTCTCCCCCCATACAACCCAACTACATCTTCTAATGCTTTTCCTATAAGACTTTAGTGATAACAGTAATTGACAACATTTTTGGGATAGATCAAATCCATTCTTTTTGCCTACATGTCCTTTTCATCCTCCATAACCACATCCTATGGACAATCATTTCCTGCTTATATAACACAAATTCACGGACAGCCGCCTTATGGTTATAAAGTATATCGAGAAGTATTAAATGACGTAACAAACTAAATGGATGAACAAAATAACATCTAGCAATCATTTTCTTTTTAATTGGGATTTGCTGTTTGTATTTAACTAGTCTAAGGTCTCATTGTTAAGATGCCAAAACTTCCTAAAGCATAAGGGGCCACAATACTAGAGGGGCCACAGGTGAAGGGCCTTAGCCTCTTTGTTTTTTTCTCCACACAATGCCACTCAAGACCAGTCACTGCGCAGAAAACGTAACTCATCCACCTTTGGGATCAGATGTCGGATAGTGCATAGCCATAGATCATCACTTCAAATTATGGTGTAGCATACCTGACCTAGTTACAGCGGCACCTGCGATGCTCACTCAGCACCACTTGCTGCATCTCTCATCCTGACAGGTCATTGGGCCTGACATGGCTGGCTTAGCCTAACAGTAGGTAGGTGCATCGGGTCATTCAGGTTCAGCATTGGCGCTGACACCTTCTGGCGATGAGCTATTTGTATGGGCATCTTCCTAGCTAAGTTGCCTGTAATTGTGGTTATATCCCTTTACTCTTTTTTCTGTTACTGTTTTCCTGTGCTATTACCTGACTTCTACTTGTGAACTTACCCTGCTTTTGCCTTCTGATTTTGTAATTTGCCACCCTCTTGGTTTGACACATTCTTGCTCTGACTCTAATTCTGATTCTGTTTTCTACTGCACTGCTCTCTTGGTTTTGACTCTTTGGCTTGTTGCTGTCTTTACGTGCTGATTTTGCACCTCTTCTGCCCGTGTGTTGACATTGCTTGTTTGACCTTGACACCCCATGCACTTGGCTTAGTATAGGGATTGTCATCCAGTTGGGGGTCGCCGTTTTGGGCTGATCATCCAAGTAGGTAGGGAGGGTGGTCAGGGCAAGTTCAGGTCTGTACTTCTCCCCACCTGATGTGAGAAATTGTTGTTTATAGTGGATTTATGGAAGAGTAAATAGGTTCACATACAATAACTAAGTATAAAAAGCAACAAGATACAAAGAAGTAAACAAGAACAAAGTAACTAGATACCCAGGTGATACAGTTAGCCTACACTTTGGGGGCCTCTGTTGAAAATGTAACATCCATAAATTGAATGTAGCTTCAGGTCAGAAAACTTGTACAGTTCCACTGGACTCCCTTAGGAAGACATGTATCAAGCTTTTATACCCTGAGCTTTATGCATCTGTATATATAACAAGATACAAAGCGTGAGCTAGAATGTGGCCCGGTGCCTATATGTGCTATACTGTACACTGTGTGAATATGGTTTGTGCCCTTGTCTATAAGGTAACTTGGCCTTATGTCCATCATTAAAACTAAATAGGGAAAACACAAAGCTGTAAGTCAGAAGTGAAGTACCAAATCCAGAATTAACCCTTCTATACACAGTTCAATTTACATTGTGCTTTATTATGCAATTCTTTGTATGTTATGTATTTTGTTTTACCTTTCGCGATGGCAGCAAACGCTGCAAATAACATAAATAGAACCCAAACAGCCGTCCATAGAGGCAGCCTACACCACTAAAAGAAGCTGTCCCACTTTTCTTACTATGTCTGCTAGCGATGTTTGTAAATCCTATTAGAGCTCCAATGACGGGCGCCTTCTCATTTATGTGTGAGCAGAAGGGAGTGAATGAATTCTGCAGGCTAAACGCTGCCCGAGTACAAAGTGCCAATGTAATAAGATCAGGCTGTCATTTTATGAGGCCTTATGTCATCATTCGGGGATTGGGCTTACAATGTTATTGTTATCACAGTAGTTCTCCACTAGTGATACATCAGTGTTTGAGGCCAATTTAAATGTGATCATTCTCTTAAAGAGCACTTCCCCCTACATGTATCTTTCTGCCAAGTCTTTTTTTTTTTTTAATGATTTCTTTATTAGAATAATAATTACAAATAAGAAACATACACGTTCTTATTACAAAACCAATCCATCAACCCTTCTTGTGTACAATACACTGGATATTGTCGACCTGACATTTATTGAACTTAGTCGTCTATCCATGTTATCCCGCAGCACTTCACCTTATATTTATGGAAAAGTAGGAGAGAGAAAAACAAAGCCCTCAAACATAGTTGCATAGCAATATTCCTATTTAAAGAGTACCTGTCACCAAACTAAACTTTTAATATAATGTTCCTTACATAATAATAAGACACTTTGCTACTTACTTGCTGTGAAAATTCTCAACCTTTATAAACGTTTTTCATGTGATTGAAAAAACGACCACTAGGTGGCTCTGTTCTGTTCCCTGTTGCAATTCAAACAGTTAGTTAGGTCTCCTACCGGCCTGGAAGGAGACCAAACTCAGGAAGTGCATGCCGGGCATGGTGAGGCACAGCTCTCACAGGCTTCAGTGACCTCGCGCCTGCTGGGGAACGCCCACTTTCTCCTGCTGTTTGCTCACACAATGTGAGCAAGGGGAAAGGTATGATACACAGCTTTTTAAAGCTCTGAAATTTTTTTTTTTAAGGGCAGGAAGGGGTGTTAGGAGTAGTTAGGGAATATAATCTGAGTAAGTGTAGAAAATATGGTTTGATGACAGGTACTCTTTAAAGGAGCAGCGCTCAGCTGCCAAAAAGTGGAATATAGCAGTGCATATGTTCAACTTTCACACCATTTAACCATTCTTGTGATCAGTGGGGGTCCGAGCACAATGAGACATTGATTGTGGAGCTGTCTTTAGTGGGCAAACCCCTTTAACAATAGGTGGAGTTTTACTGTACATTCCAAGCAGTGATCACAACAATGTCTATTCCTTCCACTGGAAATTATTATTATTATTTTTTTTTTTAATCAACTGGTGCCAAAAACGTACACAGATTTGTAAATTACTTCTATTTAAAAATCTTAATCCTTTCAGTACTTATCAGCTACTGTATGCTCCACAGGAAGTTCTTTTATTTTTGAATTTCCTTTCTGTCTGACCACAGGGCTCTCTGCTGACACCTCTGTCCATGTCAGGAATTGTCCAGAGGAGAGGTTTGATATGGGGATTTGCTCCTATTCTGGACAAATCCTAAAATGGACAGAGGTGTAAGCAGAGATTTGCTTCTACTCGGCACAGTTCCTAAAATGGACAGAGGTGTCAGCAGAGAGACCGTACAGCACTCACCAGGTAGATGCCATGAGGGATGCTTTATTAATTCACCGGAGCATTACAGCAGCAGCAAGGGGAAGGAAGAAGAACGCAAGCTCCTCGCAGAGTGGGCATGACCAAGCAGACTCCGGCCAAACGGACCTGCTGTACAGTCTGTTCTCGCACCTCGTGGGTGATGGGTCCGTTTTGCGGGAGTCTGCTTGGTCACGCCCACAGAGTGGGCGTGACCAAGCAGACTCCGGCAAAACGGACCTGCTGTACAGTCTGTTCTTTTTTGGATTTGCCTTTACTGATACAAAACCCACTCCCCAAGCTGCTGCCAGATCCATAGTTGAGGTTTTGTCACCTATGAGAATTAAAGGGGTTATCCAGGAAAAAACTTTTTTTTATATCTCAACTGGCTCCAGAAAGTTAAACAGATTTGTAAATTACTTCTATTAAAAAAAAAAAATACCTTAATCCTTTCACTACTTAAGTGCTTCTGAAGTTGAGTTGTTCTTTTCTGTCTAAGTGCTCTCTGATGACACGTGTCTTGGGAACCTCCCAGTTTAGAAGAGGTTTGCTATGGGGATTTGCTTCAAAACTGGGCGGTTGCCGATACACGTGTCATCGGAGAGCACTTAGACAGAAAAGAACAACTCAACTTCCGAAGCTCATAAGTACTGAAAGGATTAAGATTTTTTTAATAGAAGTCATTTACAAATCTGTTTAACTTTCTGGAGCCAGTTGATATTTAAAAAAAATAAGTTTTTTTCCTGGATAACCCGAGTATTTAAGGCGAAGACTTCTTTCTGAAAATAAATCCACCTTGCATAGTTTTATAAGTGTTCATATTAGTCTTATTATGGTTTTCGTGCTGTTTTTGAGATACAACTGTCACTTCCCATCACCAGAAGTTGTATAGTTCTCCATAAATAGATTCCATCATGTCCCCGTTTTTTTTTTTGTGACAGTCCAGGGACTGTAATCTCTATAAAGTTGCCGCTCTCTCTCCGATGTACAACTGGAAGATTTAAAGTTTTACTAATGCAGAATTCCTTAGACTTTCTCTATAAATCACTAGGGTTATATTCTCCGAAATAAAATAAAAAGTGTATTTGCCAAACAAAACCTTTGCTTGTTCGGTCTCCAGTGGATCATGTAATTCTTGTTATCACATTCTGTGTATTATTTCCCGTCTGCTCCTCGGACAATACATGGGACTATAATGCTGTATGGTGTTTAAAATGTATTTCACATTATACTGCGCAAAAGATGAAATAGTGGAAAGTAAGAAGTGAGAAGGATTCATTCTCATCTGAGCGATAGGTGTCCTGCTCATTGAGTTACTGTGGGGATGTTTTCATGATTGAGGACATGGATCCGATCTGGTTTTATTGCCAATTCTTCCTCTATTGCAGACAATTGTATCATATATTCTGTCTGGAATACAAATGCTTGTTGATGTGTGCAATATGAGACGACGGTGATTGTATTTAACTATATGTACTGTTCTTTTAGCACCATGGAGAATAGTTTAAATGAAATACCGCCAGACACATGGAATTATTATATACAACACTGGGTATCTGTCTATAAGAAGGACCGTGGTGCACTAGGATCGGTGCAGAGGTCAGAGGCTATTAAATGGGTTACGATGCTTTTCTATATTCAATCAGGCTGGCAAAAATAAATAAAAATAATAAATAAAATAGATAAAAAATAAATAAAAGTTATACTCATCTGTCCTGAACCCCCACCATGTCAATCCTGACTGTCCCCTGTCTTCACTGATCAGTGCTGTTTGTTTTAAAGGGGTTATCCAGGAAAAAACTTTTATATATATATATATATATATATATATATATATCTATATCAACTGGCTCCAGAAAGTTGAACAGATTTGTAAATTACTTCTATTAAAAAATCTTAATCCTTTCAGTACTTATGAGCTGCTGAAGTTGAGTTGTACTTTTCTGTCTAAGTGCTCTCTGATGACACGTGTCTCGGGAACCGCCCAGTTTAAAGGCAAATCTCCATAGTAAACCTCTTCTCCTCTGTGCAGTTCCTAACACAAGCAGAGATGTCAGCAGAGAGCACTGTTGCCAGACAGAAAACAACAACTCAACTTCAGCAGCTGATAATTATTGAAAGGATTAAGATTTTTTTAATAGAAGTAATTTACAAATCTGTTTAACTTTCTGGAGCCAGTTGATGTATAAAAAAAAAAAGTTTTTTTCCTGGAATACCCCTTTAAATGGGTTACAATACTTTTCTATATTCAATCAGGCTGGCAAAAATAAATAAAAATAATAAGTTATACTCATCTGTCCTGAACCCCCACCATGTCAATCCTGACTGTACCCGGTCTTCACTGATCTGTGCTTTTTGTTTTAACCCCTTAAGGACAGTTTTTTTTTCCGTTTTTGCATTTTTGTTTTTTGCTCCTTGCCTTTAAAAAGTCATAACTCTTTCAATTTTGCACCTAAAAATCCATATGATGGCTTATTTTTTGCGCCACCAATTCTACTTTGTAATGACGTCAGTCATTTTGCCCAAAAATCTACGGTGAAACGGAAAAAAAAATCATTGTGCGACAAAATTGAAAAAACCCCCCGCTGTTTTGTAACTTTTGGGGGCTTCCGTTTCTACGTAGTACATTTTTCGGTAAAAATGACACCTTGTCTTTATTCTGTAGGTCCATACGATTAAAATGATACCCTACTTATATAGGTTTGATTTTGTCGGACTTCTGGAAAAAATCATAACTACATGCAGGAAAATGTATACGTTTAAAAATTGTCATCTTCTGACCCCTATAACTTTTTTATTTTTCCGTTTATGGGGCGGTATGAGGGCTCATTTTATTTTTTTATTTTTTTGTGCATCAATAAAGATTAGTGCCTCTTTTTCCTTTTTGGATACGATTTATCTGATTGTTGTAGATGGATCAGGAAGGGACAATGACACTTCTTTCTTCTGTCTCAGTGATGATGAGATCCATGTACCGCCTACATTGGTAGTTCATGAGTCTATAGGGGTTAAAATAGAAGACTATAAATAAAGAAATAAAGAAATAAATAAATGAATAGTGTATGAACAAATAAAACAAGCCCCGGACAGTCGAGATTTTAGCCCCATCAGCTAGTGGTCCTCCACTATGTATCCGCTAAGTAACAACAACTGTAATAGAAAGAGGGCACAATCTAAATTTGTGTTTTATTGGACCTTATTCTGTAAATGTCTTTTTTTTTTGTTTGTTTTTTAAAAAGCCCTGTATTAAAAAAAATAAATGAAAAAAAAAACAATGGGAGTTTAGCGGAGAAATAAATAGTGCATACACTCCTTTTTTTCTCGAATAAATTCCTTTTAACTACCGTATCCCTGACAGACTCCCATTGAAGTCAACGGGATCCGTCGTGACCTGGTGGTGATCATGTGGTGTCAGTTGTGTTCCGACCTGTTTTGGGGCCTTTCGGCACAAAAAAGGAGCCGAACTGACTCAGAACAGTACTGGGCATGGGAAGTGCAATGTGAACCTACCCTTATCTCTTGGTATCTCACTGTGTTATGAGGCAGACCGCACCCTTTCTCACGGGGCCCGTAGCAGTTTCGTGGGCTGCCCCTATGGGCGCTACTCCACTGAATATGTGAGAACTGTGAAAAGGTAATTTACTCACAGACAGTGGAATTATACAGAGAGCAGTAGACTTGTTCCCAAACTGGCCCTGTGTTAAAATACCTTGACCAAGGTAGTAAGGTAGGTTAATGTCTCACCTGCCATATGCCAAAATTCTGTTGTGGGCATATAGTAGTTAAAGGGGTACTCCCTCCCGTGGACAACTTTATTTTATTTTTATTTTTTTTATCAACTGGTACCAGAAAGTTAAACAGATTTGTAAATTACTTCTATTAAAAAATCTTAATCCTTCCCATAAATTTTATGGGCTGTATACTACAGAGGAAATGGTTTTCTTTTTGGATTTCTCTGATGTCATGACCACAGTGCTCTCTGCTGACCTCTGCTGTCCATTTTAGGAACTGTCCATGTTTGCCATGGGGATTTTCTCCTGCTCTGGACAGTTCCAAAAATGGACAGCAGAGGTCAGCAGAGAGCACTGTGGTCATGACATCAGAGAAATCCAAAAAGAAAAGCATTTCTTCTGAAGTATACAGCCCCTAAAAAGTACTGGAAGGATTGAGATTTTTTAATAGAAGTAATTTACAAATCTGCTTAACTTTCTGGCACCAGTTGATTTAAAAAAAAAAGAAAAAAAGTTTTCCATGGGAGTACCCCTTTAACCCCTTAAGGACCAAGGACGTACCGGTACGTCCTTGGTCCTGCTCTTCTGATATAACGCGGGGTTACACAGTAATCCCGCGTCATATCATGGCGGGCCCGGCGTCATAGTGAAGCCGGGACCCGCCTCTAATAGCGCGCAGCGCCGATCGCGGCGCCGTGCGCTATTAACCCTTTAGCCGCGCGCTCAGAGCCGAGCCGCGCGGCTAAAAGTGAAAGTGAAAGTTCCCGACTAGCTCAGTCGAGCTGTTCGGGATAGCCGCGGCTAATCGCGTCATCCCGAACAGCTGACAGGACAGCGGGAGGGCCCCTACCTGCCTCCTCGCTGTCCGATCGCCGAATGACTGCTCAGTGCCTGAGATCCAGGCATGAGCAGTCATCCGGCAGATTCGTCGATCACTGGTTTCCTATGAGAAACCAGTGATCAACATAGAAGATCAGTGTGTGCAGTGTTATAGGTCCCTATGGGATAACAATGATCAGTATAAGAGATCAGTGTGTGCAGTGTTATAGGTCCCTATGGGACCTATAACACTGCAAAAAAAAAGTGAAAAAAAATAGTGAATAAAGATCATTTAACTCCTCCCCTATTAAAAGTTTGAATCACCCCCCTTTTCCAATAAAAAAAAAAACACAGTGTAAATAAAAATAAAAATAAACATATGTGGTATCACCACGTGCGGAAATGTCCGAATTATAAAAATATATCGTTAATTAAACCGCTCGGTCAATGGTGTGCGTGCAAAAAAAATCCAAAGTCCAAAACAGTGCATTTTTGGTCACTTTTTATATCATTTAAAAATGAATAAAAAGTGATCAATAAGTCCTATCAATGCAAAAATGGTACCGTTAAAAACTTCAGATCATGGCGCAAAAAATGAGCCCTCATACCGCCCCATAAATGGAAAAATAAAAAAGTTATAGGGTCAGAAGATGACAATTTTAAACGTATTAATTTTCCTGCATGTAGTTATGATTTTTTCCAGAAGTCCGACAAAATCAAACCTATATAAGTAGGGTATCATTTTAATCGTATGGACCTACAGAATACATATCAGGTGTCATTTTTACCGAAAAATTTACTACCTAGAAACGGAAGCCCCCAAAAGTTACAAAACAGCGTTTTTTTTTCAATTTTGTCGCACAATGATTTTTTTCCCCGCTTCACCATAGATTTTTGGGCAAAATGACTGATGTCATTACAAAGTAGAATTGGTGGCGCAAAAAATAAGCCATCATATGGATTTTTAGGTGTAAATTTGAAAGAGTTATGATTTTTTAAAGGCAAGGAGCAAAAAACGAAAATGCAAAAACGGAAAAACCTCCGGTCCTTAAGGGGTTAATAGGGCCTGTATCTCCAATCTGTGGACCTCAAGCTGTGGCAAAACTACAACTCTCCAGCATGCCCGGACAGCCGAAGGCTGTCCGGGCATGCTGGAGAGTTGTAGTTTTGCCAAAACTGGAGACCACTGTTATAGGGCATATTACTTTACTAGTTATGTTTTTACTGGTATATCAATGTGTTAGTCAGGGTTGCACTATCATTCAGTCTTTCAATCCCTCATTATCTGAAGTCAGTGATGATGACGGAGCTCTTGAAGAATTACGCGGCTGTGCTGGTAACTTTCACTTGTCCCACCGTATAAAAGAGAATTGAGTAAGCGCTATACATTCCCTTAATGTCAAGGCTGCGTCACAGTTCACCATTCTGCAGATGAACATAATAGAATTGTTTGGCTAACTAAAGCAGAAAAAGTTTTGCATCCCCCGACATAAGTGTGGTGGCCCAGTAAGGGAGGTCAAACATCCCTTATGATATAAAAAAAAAACCTCTGTAAAAAATACGGTTGCGTCAACTTTTATTACTTACAAAACCTACTTTTATTTTATTTATTTGATCCGTGATTGGAAAAACTGATTTCCTTCAAAAGCACGCCACACCTGTCCTCAGACTGGATGTGGTATTGCAGCTCAGTTCCATTTCTAATACCCCACACAACCTGAGGACAGGCGTGGTGCTGTTTTGAAGTGAATGGATCTGAGTTGTAATACTCCACACAACCTGAGGACAGGCGTGGTGCTGTTTTGAAGTGAATGGATTTGAGTTGTAATACCACACACAACCTGAGGACAGGCGTGGTGCTGTTTTGAAGTGAATGGATCTGAGTTGTAATACTCCACACAACCTGAGGACAGGCGTGGTGCTGTTTTGAAGTGAATGGAGCTGAGTTGTAATACCACACACAACCTGAGGACAGGCGTGGGGCTGTTTTGAAGTGAATGGATTTGAGTTGTAATACCACACACAACCTGAGGACAGGCGTGGTGCTGTTTTGAAGTGAATGGAGCTGAGTTGTAATACCACACACAACCTGAGGACAGGCGTGGGGCTGTTTTGAAGTGAATGGATTTGAGTTGTAATACCACACACAACCTGAGGACAGGCGTGGTGCTGTTTTGAAGTGAATGGATCTGAGTTGTAATACTCCACACAACCTGAGGACAGGCGTGGTGCTGTTTTGAAGTGAATGGAGCTGAGTTGTAATAATCCACACAACCTGAGGACAGGCGTGGTGCTGTTTTGAAGTGAATGGAGCTGAGTTGTAATAATCCACACAACCTGAGGACAGGCGTGGTGCTGTTTTGAAGTGAATGGAGCTGAGTTGTAATACCCCACACAACCTGAGGACAGGCGTGGTGCTGTTTTGAAGTGAATGGATCTGAGTTGTAATACCCCACAGAACCTGAGGACAGGCGTGGGGCTGTTTTGAAGGGAATGGAGCTGAGTTGTAATACCCCACAGAACCTGAGGACAGGCGTGGGGCTGTTTTGAAGTGAATGGATCTGAGTTGTAATACCACACACAACCTGAGGACAGGCGTGGGGCTGTTTTGAAGTGAATGGAGCTGAGTTGTAATACCCCACACAACCTGAGGACAGGCGTGGGGCTGTTTTGAAGTAAATAGAGCTGAGTTGTAATACCCCACAGAACCTGAGGACAGGCGTGGTGCTGTTTTGAAGTAAATAGAGCTGAGTTGTAATACTCCACACAACCTGAGGACAGGCGTGGTGCTGTTTTGAAGTGAATGGAGCTGAGTTGTAATACCACACACAACCTGAGGACAGGCGTGGTGCTGTTTTGAAGTGAATGGAGCTGAGTTGTAATACTCCACAGAACCTGAGGACAGGCGTGGTGCTGTTTTGAAGTGAATGGAGCTGAGTTGTAATACCCCACACAACCTGAGGACAGGCGTGGTGCTGTTTTGAAGTAAATGGAGCTGAGTTGTAATACCCCACAGAACCTGAGGACAGGCGTGGTGCTGTTTTGAAGTAAATAGAGCTGAGTTGTAATACTCCACACAACCTGAGGACAGGCGTGGTGCTGTTTTGAAGTGAATGGAGCTGAGTTGTAATACCACACACAACCTGAGGACAGGCGTGGTGCTGTTTTGAAGTGAATGGAGCTGAGTTGTAATACTCCACAGAACCTGAGGACAGGCGTGGTGCTGTTTTGAAGTGAATGGAGCTGAGTTGTAATACTCCACAGAACCTGAGGACAGGCGTGGTGCTGTTTTGAAGGGAATGGATCTGAGTTGTAATACTCCACAGAACCTGAGGACAGGCGTGGTGCTGTTTTGAAGTGAATGGAGCTGAGTTGTAATACCACACACAACCTGAGGACAGGCGTGGTGCTGTTTTGAAGTGAATGGATCTGAGTTGTAATACCCCACACAACCTGAGGACAGGCGTGGTGCTGTTTTGAAGTGAATGGATCTGAGTTGTAATACCCCACACAACCTGAGGACAGGCGTGGTGCTGTTTTGAAGTGAATGGAGCTGAGCTGTAATACCCCACACAACCTGAGGACAGGCGTGGTGCTGTTTTGAAGTGAATGGAGCTGAGTTGTAATACCCCACACAACCTGAGGACAGGCGTGGTGCTGTTTTGAAGTGAATGGAGCTGAGTTGTAATACCCCACACAACCTGAGGATAGGCGTGGTGCTGTTTTGAAGTGAATGGAGCTGAGTTGTAATACTCCACACAACCTGAGGACAGGCGTGGTGCTGTTTTGAAGTGAATGGATTTGAGTTGTAATACCCCACACAACCTGAGGACAGGCGTGGTGCTGTTTTGAAGTGAATGGATCTGAGTTGTAATACCACACACAACCTGAGGACAGGCGTGGTGCTGTTTTGAAGTGAATGGATCTGAGTTGTAATACCCCACACAACCTGAGGACAGGCGTGGTGCTGTTTTGAAGTGAATGGATCTGAGTTGTAATACCCCATACAACCTGAGGACAGGCGTGGTGCTGTTTTGAAGTGAATGGAGCTGAGTTGTAATACCCCACACAACCTGAGGACAGGCGTGGGGCTGTTTTGAAGTGAATGGAGCTGAGTTGTAATACCCCATACAACCTGAGGACAGGCGTGGTGCTGTTTTGAAGTGAATGGAGCTGAGTTGTAATACCCCACACAACCTGAGGACAGGCGTGGTGCTGTTTTGAAGTGAATGGAGCTGAGCTGTAATACCCCACACAACCTGAGGACAGGCGTGGTGCTGTTTTGAAGTGAATGGAGCTGAGTTGTAATACCCCACACAACCTGAGGACAGGCGTGGTGCTGTTTTGAAGGGAATGGATCTGAGTTGTAATACCCCATACAACCTGAGGACAGGCGTGGTGCTGTTTTTGGAAAAAAGTTTCTCTGTTGATGAATTGGGCTTATCTGAAAACTACTGACTACATGGTGCGATATTCTATTTTGTGCACCGAGTTCCTTAGTCTGACTTACTTTCCTTCATTTAGATTTTTCTATATTGTATAAATGAAGTGGTCAGAATGTGACCTGTTATCTGTCAGCAGGTAATGGCCATCTCCAGCTCCTCTGACATCCTGACCCAGTTATCCCAGGGAGGTTTATATCTTATCCTTGAAGTGGTCAGAAAGAGTTGATTAAATGGTTAATAACTTGTATCTTTTAGACAACAGTCCTATAAGAAAACATTATGTCGCCATCCGACCACCGGGCAGAAATCTGGGGGGAAATCTCTGCAGACACAAGATTGGGAATATAATCTCATACTCTGATTGGAGAAATGGCACAGGGATTAAATATGGCCGCCGCGCACCTGATCGATGTGAAACCTGGATGAATGTTTACTGTCCAAACTAATAAAAAATCTGGGATTAGAATAAAAGAAACTGCAAGAAATGTCAGAAGGGGAAAGATAAGTGGAAAACAACTTCATTGAGCTCCGACAAGGTGTTTTAGGAGTTCGAAGTTTTGTTTATTTGCTGTAGAATCATTGTAAGGATATGGAAGCCCTAATATTCCCTATAGCTTATAGTTACTGCCACTGTCCTTCCATCTGCACCGTATATACAATATATCTTATGACCACTGTAACTTTCTAGGGAACTCGCACTGGACAAATTGACTACGTTGTTTTATTCCATATCTATTATACGAGCGATGGGCCCATAGGTGCTTATTATAGGGAATGTATATTGGACAGAGCACATGGCTTTATGGAATACTGAAAAGAGACAGGGAAGCAGTGTACATCCATCTATCCAATATCTATCTATCTATCTCATTATCTATCTATCTATCTATCTATCTATCGATCTCTCATATCTATTCACCTACCTAGCAATATACCTACCTCTCTCTCTTTCGCTCCATGTCATATCTTTCTATCTATCAATTCCTGTATCCATCTGTCTATTTTTAACCAGTATCATACTGTATCTATTTATCTCATTGTCTGTGTCCTACCTATTATTTATATATGTAATTATCTATCTATCTATCTATCTCATATCTATCTATCTCATATCTATCTATCTATATATCTATCTATCTCATATCTATCTATCTCATATCTATCTCATATCTATCTATCTATCTCATATCTATCTATCTATATATCTATCTATCTCATATCTATCTATCTCATATCTATTTATCTATATATCTATCTCATATCTATCTATATATCTCATATCTATCCATATATCTCATATCTATTTATCTATCTATTTATCTATCTCATATCTATCTATCTCATATCTATCTATATATCTATCTCATATCTATCTATCTATCTATCTATCTATCTCATATCTATCTATCTCATATCTATCTATCTATCTCATATCTATCTATCTCATATCTATCTATCTATCTATCTATCTATATATCTCATATCTATCTATCTATCTCCTATCTAGCTATCTATCTATCTATCTATCTATCTATCTCATATCTATCTATCTCATATCTATCTATCTCATATCTATCTCATATCTATCTATCTATCTATCTCCTATCTATCTATCTCATATCTATCTCATATCTATCTATCTATCTATCTATCTATCTATCTATCTATCTATCTCATATCTAACTATCTATCTATCTTTTGATCTCTCTCCTATCTATGTATCTATCTATCTGTGGTGAGGGTGTGATGAGCGGAGTACCCCTTTAATGGCCGAACCACCCCTTTAATTAGAATATATTGGTTCTGAAAACTTCTGAGAACACCTCAGACACGAAGGGACATTACGTCCCCTTCACCCATAAAAGGAGAAATAAAGGAAGAAATATGAGCAGCGATACTGTCTGGGTCATACTGTACAGGATGATAGATTTCGGATTAACTGCAGCCTGCATAGAAGGTAGAGTCCTTCCTAAGTTCCCCAGCCGCCATCTTGTATCTGATTGGCTTCCTGCGCCGTTCCCGACTATCCTTCAGATCGACAGATCAATCCTAAACACACTTGTCATTCCATAATCGCCTCCGAGCGGCTGAAATATAAACCCATTGACCTTTTAATCGACTATGGAGTGTTATGATGGAATGAACAAGTGACAAATAATGACAAGAAGTGACAAGACGATGAATCACTCCTCCGTATGGCGGCTACTTTCTGCGGATTGTGAAGCGCGTGGGACCCTGGAGACGTACAAAGGTCCGGGACGACATACTGTAGAGCAGCGGTCTCAAACTGCGGCCCTCCAGATGTTGCAAAACTTCAACTCCCAGCATGCCCGGACAGCCAACGGCTGTCCGGGCATGCTGGGAGTTGAAGTTTTGCAACATCTGGAGGGCCACTGTTTGAGACCACTGCTGTAGAACGAGCCCACATGGTTAAATCAGACGGAATATGGTGCGTTTGACGTTATTGTGTCGTTTCTAGAGGTCGGAATAGCACCGGTTGCTTAGCAACATAGATCTCAACATGAAATAAGCAAAAGAGATTTTTTTTATTTTATTTTTGTCCTAAAAGTGAAATCCATTATAATGATGATATTGTGCATATTGTTAAAACCGGGGAAAGTAAAAAAAAAAAAAAAAAAAAAAAAACATATTCAACATCTTTTGCCGTACGTGAAATTATCCGGCAATGATAAGAAATTTAGACCAAAGCGTTCCAAAATGTCAGCTAAATAAAGCTAATTTAATGTATTTCAATTGAGCCCAAATGTCAGCAGCTAAAATATCCATGTTGCAGGCGCACTGCCCTTTCTGATGTCTTGGGTGGAAGCAGCACCTTGCATACATACGAGGACATGCATATTTATGAGGTTTATTTTGTGCTTTATTTACCTACTGGAAGAAGCCAAATGATGGATAAAGGAGCGTAGTGTCGCCCTGTGCTGATACCTTTGAGATTTAACTATTATAAGTACAGAACATTAAAATCTATTACTGGGTAAATAAAATATATATTATACATAGTGGGAGATTAGCTCTGTAGAACCAGTCAAATAGCGGCAAAATAGCAGTCACAGATAGGGACACGAACATAAAGGCTTCTCCTGTCTTTTATTGTTTAGTAACAAAACATATACAGCCTTTACAGATCTCTTCCATGTCTACACAGGTGGCTTACTACCAGACACCCAACCCAAAAGTGAAAGGTGTATTCCAGGAAAAAAACTTTTATTTATTTATTTTTTAGATCAACTGGCTGCAGAAAGTTAAACAGATGTGTAAATGACTTCTATAAAAAAATCTTAATCCTTCCAATAATTATCAGCTACTGAAGTTTAGTTGTACTCATCTGTCTGGAAACAGTGCTCTCTGCTGACATCTCTGCTTGTCTCAGGAACTGCACAGAGCAGAATAGGATTGCTATGGGAATTGGCTTCCACTCTGGACAGTTCCCGAGACAGGTGTCATCAGAGAGCAGTTAGATAGAAAAGAACAACTCAACTTCAGCAGCTCATAAGTACTGAAAGGATTAAGATTTTTTAATAGAAGTAATTTACAAATCTGTTTAACTTTCCGGAGCCAGTTGATATATAAAAAAAAGTTTTTTTCCTGGATAACCCCTTTAACAAGTGTGTTACACAGGTGACAATGTTACCTATCAAGGCTGCAAACTTTTGGATTCAGACTCTCCTCAGTGGTTCAGGTGCCTCATAACCTTCCTTTTAGACTCTCATCTAGTTTTAAAGGGGTATTCCGGGAATTTTTTTTTATCTGACTATGCTACAGGTGCTGTAAAGTTAGTGTAGTTCATAATATAGTGTCTGTACCTGTGTGTGACGGTTTTCTCACAATTCTTCTGTGATTTTTACCCCAATATTTATTTTTACCAGCATACAAAATTACTGCTGTCTCGGATTTTTCCCAGCTAGCAATGTGGCCGAGACCTGACCTCACTAGTCGGCTGATGACAGGGAGCCTGTCTGCTTCAATGGGATCAATCTGCAACTAATGCAACAGCTGTAGGCACCCTGATTGAAAACCACAGGTCTTTTGTTTCAATGGGTGGGGTGGCTGATGTGTGGGAGGGAGGAAAATGGAATTGTGGGATTTGAAGTAAAAAAAAAAAAAACACAAGTCAAACAGGAAATATGAGTTCACAAAAAGCTAACCACAATGTGATGGTAATCTCACAACATAGCCATTTAGCCCCAAGACAAGCGCATATCCTTCCTAAGCATGTCCATTACTGTCTGCCAGGTACGTACTAAAATCACCTCATGCTGGATAACCCCTTTAAGGACCAGTGATGTACTGATCTGGGCTAGTTTGAAAACCTGGAGTGGCCCAAGAATGGAATGAAAAGCCCAAGAATGGAATGAAAGGCCCAATTACCATTAAAAAAAACAAGTCTGATAACGTGACGTAACCTAAAGTCCCTACCAAGCTAAGTCTTGAAAGGGATTTAACTATTTCTGGATTTCCCATATCTCACCCAATTTTACCTGGATGATATAGGTGCTTCCTAAAACCTGGTACGACATGTACCTTGGGGAAATAATTCACCCCCTGATGACCTTTCCTTTCACTGTCAGGTCATTAGACCGGGTCACGCAATACTTGATGCCACGATACAGGCAAAAAAAAAAAAAAAAAAACGAGTGTCAGTCTGGCCTCAGAATCCAGGTGTAAAAAGTTTGTTTCCAAATTCTTTGTTATATTTGTAAGTTCAAGTAATAAGAATATGTAGTTCAGTGCAGTAATGTGGTATTGCAGCTCAGCCGCATTCACTTTAACCCATGAGCAGCTGTGATGCAGATGCAATCCTTTCAAGAACACATACCTCAGCAGTAACAGCTCACATTCTTCTCTTCCCGCAGACTCCATTGACCATTGACTTCAGGACTGACACACATATGGTCATGTGACCATATATGTGCAGGTCCTTCAATTACATACATGTACTATAGCACCAGTTTGCTGCAAAATGTGACTCCTGTTCTGCACCAAATCCCTGTAAATCCCAATCAGTTTATGAGACTCCGTATCTGGAGCTAAAGCTGATTTTAGGGAATGCTACCTGGGAAGGTGGGGTGATGAGCTGCTTTGCATATTCCTTTTCCCAGAAAATTGCCTAATGTACTAATGGCCTTTTTTGAATCTCCATACACCGGAAGTAGTGCTCCTCCCTAAGAAGAATACTTATCCCTTTTTCATATATATATATATATATATATATATATATATATATATATATATTATAATTTATTTTTATTTTTATGGAATCTGTTGTACAGGCTTAAAGTGCGGGTGACACTGATGACAATGACACTTACCGGTCCCCACTCCATGCCTACATTTAGCCGCAATCCCTGTTTATTGGGGGGGGTTCCCAAGCTCCCCGTGCATAGTAATGTCCGCCCGGGATTTACCTAATAATGCCTCTATTGTTGAGCTGAGCCTCTGCAGAGGGGAGCGTCATTATGCTGCAGAGAATGCTCAGTGCAGGAGAGGAGGCATTACTAGGGAGATGTCTGATGGATGTCACAGGCAAGGGAGCTTAGAAATGGACCCATTGCACCAAGCAGGTCCTAAAGAACCAGGATTGCGGCAGAACGGAGGCACAGAACAGGGACTGGTAAGTATCATTGTCATCAGTGTCACCCTCAGGTCAACTCTACAACAGGTTAGTGCGGGTGACACTGATGACAGATTCCCTGTAAGTGCGGCTCCAACTCCCTGTCTCCTAGGCAGTTGCCTATCTTACCGACAACCCATACCAGTTCTGCTCTGTTTGTTTTAAAAGGCATAAGTTGCCTGCAATATCCTAAACAAAAAATTGTTTTCTAATGGGTAGACATGGCTACGTAAATAAACTAGTGTCATCCCAAAAGGCACCCTTGGCAACACCCAACAAAAGGAAGATCTGGGATCTTTTGTATATGTTGTACCTTTTGGATCTCTTCGCCATAATTCCCTTTCCAATCTATCATCCCAGATGTTTCGTTCTCATTCACCATCCCCTCCCCTTGTGCACTACACGTAAACACCATCAGCCACGTCTGGTCTCCCTCTCCTGGTAAGGATAACACCCACACGTTTCCAGACCTGCTTTTATCCACTATCATTGTTACTTGTACTTTAAGGGGTACCCCGCTGAAAAACAAATTTTTTTTTTAATCAACTGGTGCCAGAACGTTAAACAGAACTGTAAATTACTTCTATTTAAAAATCTTAATCCTTCCAGTACTGACCAGCTGCTGTATACTACAGAGGAAGTTCTTTTCTTTTTGAATTTATTTTCTGTCTGACCCCAGTGCTCTCTGCTGACACCTCTGTCTGTCTCAGGAACTGTCCAGAGCAGGAGAAAATCCCCATGGCAAACCTATCCTGCTCTGGACAGTTCCTGTTCCAGTTCCATTGCATGCCTGATGAAGCTGCTTAGGCAGCGAAACGCGTTGCATTCTGGGTAAATAAACACCTTGTCTATCACCTACCTGCTTGGTCTGTGTCCAGCGCCACGTTGAGCCGGCGTCGCCATTGAAGCTGCTTACTGGACAGTTCCTGACATGGACAGAGGTGTCAGCAGAGAGCACTGTGGTCAGACAGAAAAGAAATTCCTGTGGAGTATACAGCAGCTGATAAGTACTGACATAGGATTGAGATTTTAAAATAGAAGTAATTTAAAAATTAAAAAAAAAAATTAATGTTTTCCAGTGGAGTACCCCTTTAAAACACTACGGAGACCAAAGCGGGCTCAAAGAAAATAAATAAATAAATACCAAATGATCCGTTATGCACTTGTATGTTCTTATACAAGAAAAGGGTGAAATCGGCTTTTTTTCTTTCTAGATAACGTGTGCCAGTGTTCATTTATAAAGATGTAGTGGACCTCTGCCAACCACCTGGCTACATGGAGCATGCAGCGCCATTAGAGCAGAAGCAACTGTTTGTGTTCACTGCATGACTGCTTGCAGTGGGTGTTGGATGGAGGTGGATGCCAGCTCCATGGTTCTTATGCATAATAAAATGTGTATACAGTAAGTATCTAAGGCTGGTTCACATCACGTTTTCTGCCATACAGGAGCGCATACGGCAGGGGAGAGCTAAAACCTCGCGCTCCCGTATGCCTATCTATGCGCTCCCGTATGTAATCCATTTCAATGAGCCGGCCGCAGTGAAACGTTCGGTCCGGTCGGCTCATTTTTGCGCCGTTTGCGTTTTTACAACCGGACCTAAAACCGTGGTTGACCACAGTTTTAGGTCCGGGGAAAAAGCGCATATGGCGCAAAAATGAGCCGACCGAACCGAACGTTTCACTCCGGCCGGCTCATTGAAATGGATTACATACGGGAGCGCATAGAAAGGCATACGGGAGCGCGAGGTTTTAGCTCTCCCCTGCCGTATGCACTCCCGTATGGGGGAAAACGTAATGTGAACCAGCCCTAAGTAAGGCTGCATTCACACTTCGTTTTTACATTACGGGTGCCGGATCCGGCTGGGGGAGGGGCAAACCGGGCTCTCCCGTACCCCAGCCGGACCGACGTTGAACTCCGGCTACTTTAATGAGCCGACCGGAGTCAAACGGTGACTCCGGTCGGCTCATTTTTGACCCGTATCCAGTTTTGTGACCAGACCTAAAACCGTAGTATACTACGGTTTTAGGTCCGGTCAGGAAACCGCATACGGGTCGAAAATGAGCCGACCGGAGTCACCGTTTGACTCATGTCAGATCATTAAAGTGAATGGAGTTCAGCGCTGGTCCGACTGGGGTACGGGAGAGCCCGGTTTGCCCCTCCCCCAGCCAGATCTGGCACCCGTAGTGTAAAAAACGAAGTGTGAATGCAGCCTACGTAACTAAAAGCAAGTCATTTAAGAACCACTAGCTGTCTGTAGCCATCCGTGCTTCAAGATGTTTTCTTACTATATGTCCTGGGTCTCCAAAATGTTGCAAAACTACAACTCCCAGCATGCCCGGACAGCCAACGGCTGTCCGGGCATGCTGGGAGTTGTAGTTTTGCAACATCTGGAGACTGCTGCTATATGTGGTATATTTGCATGATGAAGCTAAACCGTGGGCACTGCGTTATTATTGGTACTACGATGAAACTGATAAATAGTTTCATTGTGGTTATTGGTATCAGTGGTCTGAAAGTCTCTTAAAGTGGAACTCCAGAGGAAAAAGACATGTTATCAAATCAACTGGCACCAGAAAGTTTTACAGATTTGTAAATCACTTCTATTTAAAAAATGTTAATCATTCCAGTACTTATCAGCTGCTGTATGTTCCATAGAAAGTTGTGTAGTTCTTTCCAATCTGACCACAGTGCTCTCTGCTGCCATCTCTGTCTGTGTCAGGAACTGTCCAGGGCAGGAGAGGTTCGCTATGGTGATTTTTCTCCTGCTCTTGACAGTTTCTGACACTGACAGAGGTGGCAGCAGAGAGTACTGTGGTCAGACTGGAAAGAACTACACAACTTTCTGTGGAACATACAGCAGCTGATAAGTCCTGGAAGGATTAAGATTTTGAAATAGAAGTAATTTACAAATCTGTATAACTTTCTGGTACCAGTTGATATGAAAACATTTTTTTCCCCTCTGTAGTACCACTTTAATCTCAAATCTCTAAAGCAGTGTTTCCCAATTAGTGTGCCTCCAGCTGTTGCAAAACTACAACTCCCAGCATGCCCGTACAGCCTTTGGCTGTCCGTGTATGCTAGGTGTTGTAGTTTTGCCACAGCTGGAGGCACGCTGGCTGGGAAACACTGCCCTAAAGCATTTAGCAGGGGTGGAACAGGTCGATCGCAGGGGCACCTGCACAGTACCCATGTATTAGCATGGTAAAACACCCCGCCCATGACAGAAACCGTACATTGAGATCACTTAAAGGGTACGTTTACACGAGCGGATTTTTTTGCGGGTTTTCCGCTGCGTATTTGAAAGTGGGCGGGCTCTTCTCGACTGTCCGTAGCAGATTTTCCGCGTTGGGATTTACGCTGCGGAAAATCCGCCGCAGTCCCTACTGACTTCAATGGGGCTTGCGGAAAATTTGCTGCGGACAGCCGAGAAGAGCCTGCCCACTTTCAAATACGCAGCGGAAAACCCGCCAAAAAATCCGATCGTGTGAACGTACCCTAAAAGGCAAAACAAATGGTTCGGTCCCTATGGATATATTAGAATAATAAGCAAAAGGTCATTATCATCTGATCAGTCCCGGGGTCAGTTCTCAACATATTACGACTGCGACTAGGTAAAGAATTCGTAGTCACATTAAATTGGAGCCTTGTTAGACGTGTTCATAACCTTTTTCAATTTGACAAGCTGAATGTGAAGTACCAGAAAGTTCACCAGTTAATTCAATTTGTTCGTTAATGACATTGAAGTGGAGACGGAATGAAGTCTTGGTATGTCGGATGATAGGAAAGTATAGGAACAATCTAAATAAATACACTTCTGCACGATTCCTTTATTTTTTTATTTTTATATTTTTTGCTGTGCCTCGTTTTATTTATTTGAAAGGGATCTATGCTGGATCACAAACCCAGAACGGGTTAACCATTGTGAGCCTATGTAGTGCTAACACTTGTTAAAGGGGTTATCCACCATAAGGTGACTTTAGTACTTACCTGCCAGACAGTGATGGACATACTTAGGAAGGATCCATGCCTGTCTTTGTGAGTCCTTCATAAAGCTACTGCTATCTTTTTGGGAAATGGTTATTTCCTGTTGGAGTTCCCGCCTTCCAAATACAAGTCCCAGGATCCCTTGTTTGTAAGTATGAGGTCACTTTTCTCCCTCCCACACATCAACCACCCCATCCATTGAAGCCCATCTGAGCTCCCTAACAGGCTGTGCCGTGTTTGAAACTACAATTTCCCAGTGGTCGGTCGTTCCCCCCATTGAAGCAGACAGGCTCCCTTTGAACACCGGACTAGTGATGTAATTTCTCGGGCCGCAATACAACTTGAGGAAACCTGAGATGACACG